>NC_056728.1:920023810-920238810 GCF_019279795.1 Protopterus annectens
TAGGGTTAGGCAGGTTAGGCATGTATGCAATAGTGACAAATATTGGGGTTAGGGCGGTTTAAGTGAGTTAGAGTTAGGCGGGTCAGGTGAGTGTGCAATAGTGACGGACCTTAGGGTTAGGGTTAGGTCAGGGTCAGTTGGTAGATATTAGTGTCTTTATAGTGACATATTAGCATTATTTGTGTTTTCAGGATTTTGAGTTTCAGGATTTTGGTCTTTCAGGATTTTGGGCTTTCAGGATTTTGAGTTTTCAGGATTCTGAATTTTCAGGCTTTTGGTTTCAGGATTTTGATTTTCAGGCTTATGATGTTTCAGGCTTCTGAATGGGAACCATATATATATATATATATATATATATGTATATATATATATATATATATATATATATATATATATAGTATATATATATATATATATATGTATATATATATATATATATCCATACATATCTTGCTATCTCTGTCTATATTATGTATGTGTTTCTTTTCGTACACATATTTGTAGATACCAATCACTCCTGATTGCCATGTCTCTTCCCTATTGTAAAGTGGCTGTAATGTATGGTATGTTTGAAAAAGTATTAGTCACTTTGTGTAGTTCAAATGGCTTAGTAAGAAATTACTGTTTTTGTGGTGCACAGGGTCCTGGGTTTGAAACCTCCAAGGGCTGATTATTTTTTTGATGGCCAGAACAAGGGCTGTTGGATACATCATTTAGTAATTGTATTTGATTTTCTTTACATAACATGCTTCTATGTGCTGTCATTACAATAGCAAGGGGTGTGACGATACTGTATGGGAAACTTGAGTATACATGGGTAGTATCACATGTTATATGCACTCACACTTGCATGTTACACCAGCTACAGTACACTGGTTGACAAAACTAATTTAACACATTAATACTTTTAACACTGCTTTTCCATGCAAAATTGAGTACTTGAACCATGCACCCCTTTATGCAAAGCTGGGACTCTGAGTACTACACTATCTTGTTCTACAGGTTTGAGCTGTATGTTTTGCTATATCTCCTATTGGATATTAATATGATATTATTATATTAACTGTAGAGTACTGTATTTTTTGGCCATGTCATTGAGGACTGCTGTCATGTAGTGATGGCATACATTTCAGAAGTCCTTCAGAACATTCATCCTAATTCATAACCTGTTATCTACATTCGCTGTCTGTCCTCTTTGCAGATGGGATAGCTCAGGCTGTGGGAGACTACACTGCAGAATGGGTCTGAAAAGCCATGCCTGTGTTCATGTAGAATACAGCCAGAAAGGGTATCAGGACTATGGAGACCTCTATGTGTTGCCTTTGAGAGGGCATTACAGACCTGTGTCAGGGACATTACAGAGGTGGTGGGCTACAGATTCACAGACAGTAGGTGTGAATACTTCACAGGACAAGACATTTGGAGACAGCTCAACAACATGGGGGACATATCTCCAGAATTGTGAGCAGATTCTATGTCATCAGTGATGTTATACAAATGGTGGGTTGATAGAGTGGCAGGGTTTGTGTGGACATCCATTTACCGAGTGACTTCACGTCTGACAATGATATATCTCTGACATACCCCTCTACTGGCATGCTGTCCACAGACTGGCCACATGTGTGCATGTTACATTTTTTCTGTTCCCCAGACACTTCTTGCCCTTGGAAAATCAGTCGGGGACTCTGGGGAATACAGTCAGTAATTACGAACATCCATTGGTATTACTGACTTCATATTCCTCATAAAGGATATGTTACAACAAACCCTGTTACATCAGCAACTGTCTCAATTTATGACTGCAATATGTCCACTCTACACTTGTTTTTGTGCCTCTGTCCCCAAATGATGTCAGGCTTTGTCCAGATATCATGCACTATGAGGCTCAGAACTATTTATTATCATTATTTATTGCCTTCATTCCTGCTACCATCCCAGTGATGTAGTAGACCCACAGACATGTCAGGGAGAAGGCCATAGATATGACTCCTGGGCCTGTACATTCTGAGGTGAACTGTACATGTGAGAGGTCATGTATGTCTGGCCATTGTTGACAGACTGTCAGGATTGTGTAGACATGTCATGTGTACATGTTATTTGGACTGTGTATGGATGGGGGTGGATGAAATTATTATGGCTCCCTTTTTATCTGACTGTGCATGCTGCTCCATTTTCTTGCTGGTCTATTGGCTGTATGTGTTTGTAGGGGCAGACTGAGACATATCCTGTACCGTGGTCAGGATTCAGATTACACTTTGAATTGGGCCAGTATATGTAGGAGTAGTGTGTGATGGCAAACAATGATATATTTGTTCACACAGTCCATATACTCTACTGTTTACGCGACTTCACTGCTGTCTGTTTTTCAATGCTGTTACATTTCTGTAGTGCCTGATATATTTGCAAATACATGTGTAATTCCCCATACTGGATTTGCTATTTCAATTACTTGTGCTATTTCACTAAATATATGTTAGAGCAGACAGGAGGGTGTTACTGCAGACACCGTGTCAGCTTATCTATGCCAGTATTTCAGATGTGTCCCCATTTTTATGCCTTCCACCCACCACTTTGTCAGCCTTGGTCCAGATTCATTAAAGTAAGGGGTTCTGAGCATAATTCTCAACTGACTTGATTGTTTCAGAATGTCCAGGTTTTTGGCTCATATTTCTGCTCTGTTTTATAAATTAGTCTAATTTCTCTGGTAAGTCACTGTGATGATATGGTGATTTTTGTCAGGAAATGATAACATACATTTCATTTTTAGACTTCACAGCCATCAGAATATATATGCTGAAACAAACTGTGTTACTCTGGCAACTTTCTACATTTATAAGGGCAATATTTAAAAGAGGTCCCTAGTTTGGGTCCATTGTCACCCCATTTTGACACCCTTTCCAGTTGTTGTAGGTATCTTGTGAGATACATGCCAAATGGGGCATTGTACTTTATAATGAGTCTGATGAGGGATAAGTAGAGAGAAACAATGACCTCCTTTTTTCTAGAGGAGAACCCTTTTGTGCTGAGGTGTGCCACATAGAAGGATTTTCTGACTACTGCGGTGATGTGGTTATCGAAGGATAGAATACTGTCCACCTGTGTCCCGAGGTCTCTTATCACACTTTCAGTGTTTAGTGAGCTACCACCTAAGTGGTAGTTCATGGGTACCGAGTTTTTCTCAAAGGGGATGACAATGCACTTCTTGGCATTAAGCTCGAGGCCATGACTTTGACACCAAGCATCTATCTCTGTGAGGCTCTTTTATAGAATTTCTACATCATTAGGTGATTCTGTTATGGCTCCCAGTTTGCCATCATCTGCGAAATTTGTTAGCCAAAGATCTTCTGGACGTATAAGAGAATTTAAGTACCTTTATCTGCAATTTTTTTTTTCAAAAAAATGCAGTATTTAAATTGATTTTAACTGTGTGTTGCAGGAATATTAACTGAACTGGAAGTTAGTCAGTGTTTGCTGAATTTTGTTATTTGCTAGTAATTACAGGTGTGGGGGTAGCCACATTCTTTGATTTCTTGCCCTTGCCTATTTAAGTGGTACAGTGTGAAATATTTTCTGCTTAAAAACCTCAGCTTTGGCCGGCTAAGAACTTGCTGTATTCAACTGGACATATAAGAGAATTTAAGTACCTTTATCTACACTTTTTTTTCAAATAAATACAGTATTTAAATTGATGTTAACTGTGTGTTGCAGGAATATTAACTGAACTGGAATTTAGTCAGTGTTTGCTGAATTTTGTTATTTGCTAGTAATTACAGGTGTGGGGGTAGCCACATTCTTTGATTTCCTGTCCTTGCCTATTTAAGTGGTACAGTGTGAAATATTTTCTGCTTAAAAACCTCAGCTTTGGCCGGCTAAGAATTTGCTGTATTCAACTGGACGTATAAGAGAATTTAAGTACCTATATCTGCACTTTTTTTCAAAAAAATACAGTATTTAAATTGATTTTAGCTGTGTGTTGCAGGAATATTAACTGAACTGGAAGTTTTGACTCTGCTCTTCAGTTAGTCCCACCCACCCTCCTTGTTTTTGTTTTGATGTTAATCTTAGTGGCCTTGAAACTGCCCGCCCCTCTTGTAAATTTGTGTTTGGATACTCCTTCTGGGCCCATCTCATTTGCTCACTCAATTGAGTGCAGTGAGATCATATTCTGATTTCAGGCACTCCTACTGTGTACAAAGAGAGCATCTGGGAAACAGAAAAAAAAATTAAGCTTGTTTTCTGCCTTTCCTGTTAAGTGGTATAGACTATTTGTAGGCTTCTGAGCCCCCAAGCCCTTTTGTATTGGAGGGAAGCCTTCTAGCTTAGTTTTTTTTTTCTGATAACTAGCCAGTTTTCTAGTTTCAGCACTCAAATATGTTTCTTTGATCTCAGCACTTGTTCAGAAAAAAAAAAAAAAAAAATCTGCTTTTACTGTACTTGTGTTTCTACCTACTTTATTTTACTTTTGCATCATCTTAAAAGTACTCAATTGTATTTATTACTGCTTGGTGTAACTCGTTCTAAGCCTTTTGGTTTAAACACTTGGGCTTCGGACCAGTTGTTTTGCACTGAGAGGGTTTGTGGTCTGCACTGTAGTGGCAGAACAGGTAGCTTACATCCTTCTAGGTTGGGAACTGCTGATTGAGGGCTCAGTGTCTGTTATTCTAAAAGTGTATTAATTCTGGTTTAAGCACTTGGGCTTTCAGGCCAGTTATTTTACATTAGGAGGGTTCGTGGTCTGCACTCTTGTGGGAGGAGAGGCTGGACTCTGCCCTTCTGAGCTGGGAATTTCTGGTTAAAGGCTTATAGTGCATGCATATCTGAACTGCTTCTTACTGAAGTTGGTGCACCTTGTTTGCTGTGGCATAGACTGAATTCGGGCCTGCTGGATCTATCTTTGTTTGTGTAACTTGAGCACTAATCCAGGCATTCTCTAAAGTATTCAATTGTATTTATTACTGCTTGGTAGTAACTTGATTAAAGTATAGCTATCATTCTAAGTCTTTTGGATTAAGCACTTGGGCTTCAGACCAGTTGTTTTACATTAGGAAGGTTTGTGGCATGCACTGTGGTGGCAGGACAGGTAGCTTTCATCCTTCTAAGTTGGGAACTGCTGATTGAGAGCCCAGTGTCTGTTATTCTTAAAGTGTATTAGTTCTGGTTTAGGCACTTGGGCTTCAGGCCAGTTATTTTACATTAAGAAGGTTCGTGGTCTGCACTCTTGTCGGAGAAGAGGCTGGACTCTGCCCTTCTGAGCTGGGAATTTCTGGTTAAAGGTTTATAGTGCCTGAATATTTGAACTGTATCTTACTGAAATTGGTACACCTTGTTTGCTGTAGCATAGACTAGATCCAGGCATGCTGAATCTAGCTTTGTTTATATGCTTGTTGTTTGTTTGCTTGTTATTTCCCTGGAACGCTAATTCCACTTAATACGTGGCTTTTCAGCGCTTCTGTGGATCACTAGTGATATCTGCATTGCTTACTGTACTTATTTCCTTGTTTCACTTGAAAGAAAGTTACTGTTTGTCGTTTTTGCATTTACGTTACCTGTAACACATTGCACTTAAGTTACCTGGCACTTGCGCGCTAAAGCAATTATATGTCAGCACTAAAAATTAAAAGCACTACACCCTCACTCCCCACTGGCCCTTGTTTTCAATTATTAAGGAATTCCCAATATTATTCTAGCATCTCCAAAGGTCAGTTGTCAATCTCCTCTCCGGTCCAGCTGGTGAATCTGGGAATCTTGAGGCAATGTTACAACTGCCTCATGTACACAGACAACCCTCTCCTCCTCCCAACAAATTCCAACACATGTGAGAGATGCAACCATATAGCCAAACTGGAGGCTAAGCTCTCTCAACTCAGTACTGGCATAACCAGTCAGGAGGAGAAGGAAACCACACTCACTACAATTCCAGTCTCACATAGACCTACCACGACAGCAAACCAAACACATAATCACACAAAAACTTACTCAGAGGCTCTAAATAAAGATCTGCCTAAGCAGCAGAGACCTCCAAAGCAGACACCCAAGCAACCGCTACCCCAAAACAAAACACGTGCAACACATATCTCACAAAGCCAGTGTGCTGAACAGTCACAGCCCTTAAGACTAAACAACACACCTGATACACTTGTAATAGGTGACTCTATCATCAGGCACACTGACGTCCCGCTCACCAGGCTGAACAAGGAGAGGGTCACGGTGAGCAGCCTGTCAGGCACTAGGATCTGCCACATAACACAAGCACTCAGGTCACTTCAAGGCAAGTACAAATATGACTCAGTCATTGTCCATGTTGGTGTGAATGACCTGAGACGTACCTCCCTGGACTACATGAAAAGAGACATAAAGGAGCTCTCTGAGCATGTAGCCCAGGCCGGTATGACCCTGACCTTGAGTAGCATCTTACCCTCACCAAGAATGATGCCACAATATGAAGACAAGATGATCAATTTCAACAATTGGCTTAAGTACTGGTGTCATTCAAAGGGGATCCAATGCCTGTCAGCTTGGGATGATATGCTCGACAAGCCATGATACTTCACTAGGGACGGCTTGCACCTGTCACCCCTGGGCTTTCGGGTATTGGCAAAGGCTCTTGCTACCCCCATAGTGCCTTTTTTAGGCAAGGCTCAAAAGACAAACCCACCGCCATAGGTATCACAAGGGATAAGAAACTAAGAGTAATGCTACTCAACTCCAGAAGTCTAAACCTCAAGATGCACGCACTCGAAACTCTCCTTAGCATGGAGAACATCGATATCTGTGCAGTAACAGAAACCTGGTTCAGGGCTCCTGAGAGCACCCCAGCACTACCAGGTTATACCTCATACCATGCTTTTTGGCCCCAAAACTTGGACCGAACCACAAAAGGAGGGGGAGTATCGATATTCATCAAAGATACCCACACCTCCAGGTTGGTGGCAAAACACGAAGCATCAGAGACTATCCATGTGTAACTAACAGTGGGTAAAACTGCCTTCCAGTTTATAGCCTGCTACAGACCACCATCCCAAACCCAGGAACCCCACTCGGCCTTTCTGAGAACACTGGAAAATATAAAGGTCTCTCCAAACACCATTATATTGGGTGACTTCAACTACCCAAACATAGACTGGGAGCATTACTCTAGCTCCAACACCCTTGCCCAAAGGTTCCAAGAATTTATAAACTCAAATGCTATGGAACAACTTGTTACCACTCCCACAAGAGGGGAAAACATACTGGACCAGATCATCACCAACATGGGGACTCTATGCTCCAGACCAGAAGTGTATCCCTCACTGGTAAGATCAGACCATAAACTAATCTCACTGGATATTCACATCCCGACCCCACCCCTGCCCAGAAAACCACAGTGAAAAACTTCTCTAAAGCAAATTCACACTCCTCAAAACTGAGGTGGAATCCTTCAAAGCCCCCGGGCCTGTGGAAAATACGGCCCAGACCACAGAATCCTTTATAAACGCATTCTATGAACACCTTCAGGAATGCATGGATCATGCAATCCCAAATAAAACCAAGACCCAATCCTCCAAAGGCAGACATCCTGTCTGGTGGACCCCAGCCATAAACAAACTATACAATAGAAGGAGGAAGCTACTAAATGATAGAGCAAAATCCCAAAAGGGAAGGCATCACTGATCAGTATTAGCAAAAAACTACGGGCATTCATAAAATTGTCTAAGGCCAGCTTCGAGAGAAAAATTGCACGGGACACTAAGGATAATCACAAGGCTTTCTTTAGTTATGTTAGGAACCTGGGTGGTAATTCCCAGATATGCTCAGAATTAGTCCAAAATGACAAAAAATACACTGAACCCACAGACATTGCCAACATCCTAGCTGACAGGTTCAGCGCAAACTTCTCACCCCCCTCCCCACCAAAAGGGCAAATATCTATCCCAGCAGAGTGCTGCCCCCCTGACATATCAGATGCTCAGGTAAGAGACACCCTCTCCAAAGCAAAAAACACAGCATCAATAGGACCAGACGGCGTCACAGGCTGCGTCCTACATGAACTCCAAGAAGAGCTAAACCCAAACATAAAACTACTGTTCAATCTCAGCCTTACTACAGGATATGTGCCCAAAGAGTGGCGTACAGCAACAGTGGTTCCTCTCCATAAAGGTGGTGCCTCAATGGATCCTGGAAACTATTGCCCCATAAGCCTGACTAGCTTGGTCTACAAAGCTATGGAAAGGATCATCATGGACCTCATAAATAAAGATATTGGGGACCTACAGACACTGGATCCTACCCAGTTTGGCTTTGTTAAGGGCAGATCCTGCCTCTTAAACCTGGTTGATTTCTTTGAAACAGTCATCAAGGCCATTGACAAGGGGAAGGTGGTCCACGCAGCCTACCTGGACCTCGCAAAAGCCTTTGATACAATACCCCACTCGGGCATTATAGATAAGCTCACCAGCTTAAATATAAACCCCTATGTCACTAGATGGATTGCAAACTGGCTCAAGGGCAGAACCCACATGGTTAGAATTGCTGGAGCCATGTCAGACTCTAAACCAGTTACAAGTGGTGTCCCACAAGGCTCAGTCCTGGGACCTCTGTTGTTCGGTATATATTTCTCGGAGGTACAGGCCAACACGGAAGGACTGTGGCTTACCAAGTTCGCAGATGACTGCAAACTGGGCGCCATAATCGACTCTCCAGCTGACACAAGCATCCTCCAAAAGGGCCTCATAGAAACAGACAACTGGTGCCAGAGCCATGGCCTCAAGCTAAATGCCAAAAAGTATATAGTCATCACCTTTGGCAAAAACAAAGTGCCCACAAATTACCACATAGGTGGTAATCTATTAAGTACAGAAGAAGTAATTAGGGACCTGGGGACCCAAGTTGATAGCAATCTCTCATTTGACAACCACGTGGCCAAAGTGGTTAGAAAAACATTTTATATAGCCCACCTAATCATGAAGGGATTCACATCTAGATCAGGGGAGGTCATCGTGCCTCTTTACTCATCCCTAATCAGGCCCATAATTGAGTACAATGCCCCTTTTGGGATGTACCTTACCAGACACCTATAGCAACTGGAAAGACCCCAAAATACCTCACCAAGAGGATCAAAGGGCTCAAACAGATGCCATATGCTGCCCGGTTAAAGAAACTCCAGCTCTACTCAGTGGCATACCACCTGTTCAGAGACAATCTTTTAAATTAGCCCCTTCTCTCTTCTGCTGCGCATCCTTGACTGTGTGCTCTTTCAATACTACCCCCTGGATATACCCTGTGTTTTTGCCTGGGTGGAATCCCTCCGCTAATTCTGCTACTGTATTGTTTGCCAACTACCCTTGGAACTTTCTAAAACCTAGCCTTCTTCTGCAACCCTCTACCTCAAGATTCAAGAAACTACCCCCTGGATATACCCTGTGTTTTTGCCTGGGTGGAATCCCTCTGCTAATTCTACTACTGTATTGTTTGCCAACTACCCTTGGAAATTTCTAAAACCTAGCCTTCTTCTGCAACCCTCTACCTCAAGATTCAAGAAACTACCCCCTGGATATACCCTGTGTTTTTGCCTGGGTGGAATCCCTCCACTAATTCTGCTACTGTATTGTTTGCCAACTACCCTTGGAACTTTCTAAAACCTAGCCTTCTTCTGCAAACCTCTACCTCAAGATTCAAGAAAGTATGTCTACCTATATATTGGACTCGTAAATTGTAACAGTTTTAACCCTGCTAAGCTATCTGTTAGCTCCCGGTCAAGCTTGCCAGCAGCAACCCCCCACCCTTACTCTTTTATTTCCAATCCCTCCCTGACCTAACGTGTTATTTAGCCTGAGCTTTCTCTCCCTCTAGTCTGTCTTTTACTTCCATAGTGACCCTCTGAATATTACTGTAATCACTGCTACTGCCCACTAGATGTCACCCTTTCCCCTTTAATATCTTTTGTACCAGTTTTCTATTTCTACCCTATGCTGACTATTTCACCCCTCATATTCCTATCCCTTTCTTCTTCCACTCTTACCCTATCCTCCTAAGCTACTCTACTTACTGGCCTCAGCCAGCTTTCTCTGATAATTTTTCCTTCCTCTTTGGTTTACTTTGTGTATCCCTGTTCCGTATCTTCCTAGTTTCCCCTTCTCTATATTGTCTCCTTCTTTTTAGCTACTTCCCCCATATCTCTTGGGATTTAGTATTTCCCTTCATTTTTCTATTTTACTGGCAACTCCCCCTCTGGCTCCTCCTGCCTTTTCCTTCCCAACTCCTCCCCTCCCAGGAACTTCCTCCCCAAGATTTTAAAGACCCTCCTTGTTCCCAGGGCGCCATTTTTAAATTAGCCCCTTCTCTCTTCTGCTGCGCATCCTTGACTGTGTGCCCTTTCAATAGTAAGTATTTATCTGTTGTTTTGTAAATACTGCGATGGTTATCAGTAACTGTGTTATGCTTCGCAATTTGTGCTTCACCAAAGAACATGTAAAAGTGTAATCTTTTTCTGGCACTGACCTAATACTAGCCTAACGCTAGTCCCTGTTGTTTGGCTGTGGTACAGATATCTTGTAACTTTGATTACTGTGTTTGCTCTGACTTTTTATTTTTGTACAACATATAACGTGTAAGCTTATGGAATTTATTAACCTATATTTCCTAATGCATTGCCACTCGTAATACCAACTCTTCTGCTTTAGTTCACTATTAACTGTATACCCTATTCAGCACTCCTCTTAAGTAGTTAGATTTAGTTAACTGACACGAGCTGTAGCGGCAGCGTGGTAGCTTAGTTTTCTCCTTTTTTTTTTTTAGCGACAGCGTGGTAGATTAGTTTTCCCCCTTTTTAAGGTAGTTATACGCAGCTAACTGCTGCTCCTGAAAAGACCTGCTTTCTGGTGCTGGTCTGGCTCCAGCTGTAGTGACAGCGTGGTAGCTTAGATTCCCCATTTTTTAGCGACAGCGTGGTAGATTAGTTTTCCCCAATTTTAAGGTAGCTATACGCAGCTAACTGCTGTTCCTTGAAAAGTCCTGCTTTCTGGTCCAGGTCTGGCACCAACTGTAGTGACAGCGTGGTAGCTTAGCTTCCACCTTTTTTAGCGACAGTGTGGCAGGTTAGTTCTCACCATTTTTATAGTAGCTATACGCAGCTAAATGCTGCTCCTTGAAAAGACCTGCTTCTGGTGTTGGTCTTCTAATACCCCGTTGTTGACCCAACTAGCTCTGATTAGTGACAGTCTTATTGATTAGGATTTATTTACTCCTTCTTAGTCTTTTTACTGATAGTTTCAAGACTACTTCATCTGTTTAACAGTCCACCGAATTTACTCCTGCTAGGGGCTGTAACCTCTAACGCTGACTTACTGCTTTTTAAAAACACAGTCTTTTTCCCGCCCTCTACCTGAACTGTGTGTAACTTGCACTGGCCTTACACGCATAGATTAGGCTGGGGTTTCACATCCCCTTCAGGTACCTACCCTCAACATTTATTCAAGGACAACTGTTTGGAACTAGATGCTCCCCTCTGTTTCCCTCTGCTTTTAATCTGTTAATTTAACTCATTTGTGGTAATATCTTCTCTGGTGCAGTATATGATATAGCCGGTAGTAGCCTTTTGTAATAGTGTGCTTATTGTACTATGTGCTGTGCCTAACATTAACTGCTGTTAAGAAATTCTCTTAACCCAGCCTGTTTGTTACTGCCTTTTCAATGTCAAATAATTCAAGTTTTATTACTAGAACAACCTGTGATTTCTGCACTGTCTTAGATACATAGTGTTGCGATTACTTTTTCTAACATTATTTTATTTCTCAACTTCTCTCCTCCTGTATTAGCTACCCCCTGGATATACCCTGTGTTTTTGCCTGGGTGGAATCCCTCCACTAATTCTGCTACTGTATTGTTTGCCAACTACCCTTGGAACTTTCTAAAACCTAGCCTTCTTCTGCAACCCTCTACCTCAAGATTCAAGAAAGTATGTCTACCTATATATTGGACTCGTAAATTGTAACAGTTTTAACCTTGCTAAGCTATCTGTTAGCTCCCGGTCAAGCTTGCCAGCAGCAACCCCCACCCTTACTCTTTTATTTCCAATCCCTCCCTGACCTAACGTGTTATTTAGCCTGAGCTTTCTCTCCCTCTAGTCTATCTTTTACTTCCATAGTGACCCTCTGAATATTACTGTAATCACTGCTACTGCCCACTAGATGTCACCCTTTCCCCTTTAATATCTTTTGTACCAGTTTTCTATTTCTACCCTATGCTGACTATTTCACCCCTCATATTCCTATCCTTTTCTTCTTCCACTCTTACCCTATCCTCCTAAGTTACTCTACTTACTTGGCCTCAGCCAGCTTTCTCTGATAATTTTTCCTTCCTCTTTGGTTTACTTTGTGTATCCCCGCTCCGTTCGCCCTGCGGGCTCACTCTGCTCCCCTCCCTACCCCCAATTCCCACCCACCCCCAGGGGTCCTAGTCTTATAGCTCTACAACCACACCCCTTTCCCTCCTATCCCATCACTCTCCTTCCCGCCAAATTGTTACCAAGCCTTAACACACCCCTTCCACTCCCCCCGTCTCTTTCTTTGCCCTATTACCTTAATTCTTACATTACCTTTCTCCTTTTCTTATACTTCTCTCTTTACCCCTCCTCTTTCTTCTCCAGTCATATCATTCTTTATTCCCTATAGAATCCAATTCTTATTTACCAACTTTTTTAAATAGATATACTACCCCCTCTCCTGCTTACCACACTCATTCTCTCTCCTTTGTACTTTCCTCCTTCCTCCTTACTTCTCGGATTACTAAATAATGACTCCCTACCTACCAACTATGCCTATACTCTCAATCTTACTCTTGACCACCCTTCTCTCAACATACCATCTCACCTTCTTTGAAATTTCACTTAACAACTATCATAATTCCTCACAAAAACACACTTCTACTATATTCACTTTCACATCATACTCTAATGTTAATTCCACTCCTAGCTATCATCTATCTAAATTCCACAGGCTACATCACCTTACCTACCTCCTACAATCAGCCAAAAAAAACAAAACCTCTAACATTTCTAAAGAGCAGCTTTTTAACTAAACTAGTTAATCCTACCCTACAAGATGGAGACATCCACCCCAACCCTGGCCCTATCTCCCCTCCTCCCCAAAACTGCTCACCTAACCTTAATAATAACTTCCTCATAGGACACCTCAACATTCAAAGCATAAATAAGAAAATACCCTTCATCCATGCCCTCTTAGATATCCACTCTTTTGACATTCTTTGCCTCTCTGAAACCTGGCTAAACCCAGGCACAAAAGACTCGGAGATTATACCCCAAGGTTATAATATAGTAAGACATGACCGCTTAAAACGTAAGGGTGGTGGAGTAGCAATACTTTTCAAAAATCAACTTAACATCTCTACTCAACCAGCATGTCCAAACCAAGATAGCAAAATAGAAGCCATCATTATTAAACTCCAACTTAATGTCAAAAAAGCCCTTTACTTTATATGCCTGTATCTTCCTCCAGGTAATAACATTCCAATATTAGAAGACTTTCTTAGCTGGGTTTCTACCACCTACCCCCAAGAAACCATAATTCTTGGCGACATTAACATAGATTGGAACACTATTAATGCTGACAATCCCTCCTCTCATATTAACCTACATGGTTTCACCCAAACTATTACCTCAACTACAAGAGTCAATAAGCCCAGTAAGAGAGAGAGTATATTAGACTGGATACTCACAAATAAAGTCAACAAACAGTATAAAGTAGGTACTATGCCAGACAATATCAGCGACCACTCCCTAACCTACATTACTAGACAAAAGTCAGAATGTGTTAACCTCCCAAACAGAAGGCTAATTCGTTCTATCAAGCATTTTAACATAGACCTTTTTCAAGCTTAACTGAGAGCATGCAATTGGAATTGCTTAAAATCACTTCCCCTGGAGGAGGCAGTCTTATTCTTTAATACTACCTTCTTATCCATACTTGATAAACATGCTCCTGAACGTTCTATTAGAGTAAAGACCAAAACAGCCCCATGGCTTACCAATGATACTAAAAAAACTCATTCATACTAAAAACAAAGCATGGACGAAATGGAGATGCCATAGACAAAACCCTGATTTAGTTCTTTTTCGCCAGCTTAGAAATCTGGCTAAGTAATCAATAATCTCTGACAAGAAAAAATTCTACTGTGAACTTCAGGAAACTCATCTTAACAATTCTAAACATTTCTGGTCATCAGTAAATAGACTTCTTTCCCCAGGAATTGCTAAAACTCCTTCCCCACTTAATGCTGACCCAGAAACCCCTCTCCAGACTGTTAATGCATTCAACTCTTTTTTCTCTGAAACTATTCAATCCCTAGCCAAACAAATGATCACCAACAACTCTTATATTCCAACTAATATAGCTAACTCCTCCTACAACTTCTCTCTAAAACCTATATCTACTTCTTTCATCTACAGACTCATTCACAAACTGAAACCTTGCACCCCTTCTGCAGACAAGCTCCCTTCTCTTCCTTCAGAAAGCTGCCAAAGAAATTGCATACCCTATATCCTTACTTATAAACAGAACTATCCAAGAGGGAACCATCCCTGACATCTGGAAAGTCTCCTATATTATCCCACTACATAAAGGTGGTAACTCCCTTGACCTTTCCAACTTTAGACCAATCGCCCTTCTCTCACCCCTAGCAAAAATCATGGAAAAATGTATTCATCAGCAACTTGTGCACTATCTCTCTCTTCACAACATAATAGCAAACTGTCAGCATGGCTTTAGACCTCACCACAGTACCACCACTGCCCTTCTTTCCTTTGTAGATACTATCAACAAAAATCGAAACAACAATACTCTCTTCCGCTCTTTTCATTGATCTCTCTAAAGCTTTCGACATAGTCAACCACTCTCTCTTAATCAACATTCTTGAATCTCTCTCTTGTGATAAATTCGCCATTAATTGGTTTAAATCTTATCTTAACAACAGACAACAAGCAGTAATATGGGAAAACCATATCTCATCACTCTTGCCCATTTCCATCGGAGTTCCCCTGGGCTCCATTCTTGGTCCACTTCTGTTCTCCCTCTTTATTAATGATCTTCAGACTGCAATCCCACAAGCAACCTGCATACAATACGCAGATGATTCAACCCTTATCTGCTCGGCACCATCCTCTACAGAACTAATCTCACTGACCCAAAATACCTTTAATACTGTAGAAACATGGTTTTCTAGACGGTTTCTCCTTCTAAATGCCCAAAAAACAAAACTCCTCCTCTTCTCCCCCACCACTCGGTCCCCCCCTTTAAACTTTACCATTTCCTCAAATAATGGTACTCTCATCTCACCTGATCCTACTACAAAACTTTTAGGAATAACCATTGACAATAATCTCTCCTTCGATCAGCACATTAACAACAACATCAAGTTAGTTAACAGAAAAATAGGATCCCTATATCGCATCAAACCTTTTCTAACCCCAGCAACTAGAACCAAAATTGCACAATCTCATCTGTTATCAACTCTCCTATATGCTTCCCCTATTTATACAAACCTTAAGAAAAGTAATCTTAACAAACTTGCAACTTGCTATAACAACATAGCTCGCTTCGCCACTAGTAACCCATTTAGGACCCACCATTGTATAAACCTAAAACAACTAGGCTGGCTTGAATTTCAAAACTACCTTATAATTCCTCAACTCACTAGTGCCCACAACATATTACACCTACCTGACAACACCCCAATACTCTCTCAACTTCTAATCCCTTACAACAATCTCAACTCACTTCGCTCCTCTTGTAAACTCATGGCAAAATCTATAAAGGCAAACAACACAGCAGGTGATTCTCTATTCACTAACACAATAGGTAGAAGTTGGAATCTCTTACCTAGTGACATAACTCTGACTACATCCCTGCCACTTTTCAAACAGAAAATTAAGCAGTACTTCCAAAATCATTGGCTGTGTTCCTGCAATACACCTGACTAAACATTTTCTCTTACTCTGTTTCTCCTCCACTCTTTTCATCTCTACCCTATTCAGTTCTGTTCCTTTTACTGTTGAGATTTAAGTATGTACTTTTTTGTACAATTGTGGATATTTAATGAACTGCTTATTGTAAACTTGTATCTCTTTTAAATTATCTTTCATTCTTTTTGTTTTTGTAATTTCTGATTTAGCTATATCTTAGAGTAGTAAATTTTTTAATGTAATGTACTTAGTATATAGTGGAGCTTTTCTCCTCGGACCTCTGCTGAAAATGGACATGTATCCAGCCAGACTAGCCCGGTCAACAAATGTAAAATAAAATAAAATAAACTAAAAATCTGTGCCTGATGTATAAAGCCATGTCCAACCCGGAATTAATGGACATGCTGCACCTCAGAAAATCCAAATCCCATCGAGCTACGCGCTCGAGAGACTTGAACCTCAGCACTGAAATAAATAGGACATGCTGGAGGGACAGATTCATAACCCAGAGGCTCCCTTCACTCTGGAATAAAATCCCAGTCCAGGTTAGGCAGAGTCCCTCATTGACTCTCTTCAAGAGGAATCTTGATGAGTGGATGGGAGATCGTAGGTTTACCCCGGGTATCACTTCTGTGTCACTGTTAGACAGAGGCACATTATACTAACCTCAAAAAAGGGCATAGCAAAAATTAAAATGGGTGGTGAAAGCCAAACACATTCTGGCTAGGCTTATAAATGCCCTAGGGCAGATAGCCTAGTATGAACCTATGAACCTATGTGTTGGTCTGCATTTCAGAGAAGATGTTGAAAAGGAGAGGACCCAGGACGGAACCCTGTGGTACTCTACTCATCACTGATCTGAAGTTGGACTTGGAGTCAGCTACTTTTACTCTGTGGGTTCTGTCAGTAAGGCAGTTGGCCACCCATCTTGTGACATAGGGATTTATGCCCAGTGTAGTGAGTTTATCTATATCTCCACAGTGGGGGATGGTATTGAAAGCATTGGGTGACTGCTTCAAAGAAGTCAATCAGGTTTAGTAGACATGATCTACCTTTTACGAACCCAATTCCAGGATATTGCTGCCCCTGGTGGGGGTGTGGACAAGCTGATCCAAAGGCATTGGAATTTATGAATTCTAGAAAACGTTGAGGGAATGAGTTGGTACATGAGTAGTTTTCCCACTTGATGGTGGGGTAGTTGAAATCACCCATAATTAAGGTATTGGGTTGTACCTTAATATTTTCCAGTATCTTAAGAAACTGGGGCATGATGTGGGATCTGTAACAAGTTACAACCTGGATTACAGTTTTGCCCAGTGTTAGTTGCACTTGGAGAATTTTGGATGCATTATGTTAAGCAACAAGCCTGGAGATGTGGATATCTTTAATGAATATGGACACACCTCCACCTTTAGTGTTTTGGTCCAGGTTAGTATGAATTATAGCCTAGTAATGCAGGGGTGCTCTCCGGAGCCTTGAACCAGGTCTCTGTGTCTGCACAGATGTTGATGTTCTCCATTTTAAGGAGTGTCTCGAGTTACTGCATTTTGATGTTTAGACTTTTAGCATTGAGTAGCATTACCCTCAGAGTTTGCTTGCTTGTACCTGTTACAGTGGTGAATTTACCATTGAACCTTACCTAAAAAAGGCACTGTAGGGGTAGCAAGAGACTTAGCCACTATCCAGAATCCCAGTGGTGACAGGTGCAGGCCATCTCTGGCAAAGCACCATGGTCTGTCAATCATGTTGTCCCAGGCAGACAAATACTGGATCCCCTTAGAATGACACCAGAAGCTTAGCCAATTGTTGAAGTCATTCATTTTGTCCTTGTACTGTGGTATTATTCTGGGAGATGGCAGGATGTTACTCAGGGCTAGGGTCATACCTGCCTGGGCTACAAGATCCGAAAGGACCTCCATTTATCTTTTCATGTAGCCCAGGGAGGTATGTCTCAGGTCATTCACACCAACATAAACAATGATGGAGGCATATTTGTACTTGTTGTGGAGTGACTTGAATGCATGTGTTATGTGGCAGATCCTGGCACCCGACAGGCAACTGACAGTAACTTTCTCCCTGTTTAGCCTGGTGAGTGGGACATCAGTGTGTCTGATGATAGAGTCACCTATGACTAGTGTGTTGGGTACGTTGTTTTGCCTCATAGGCCGAGGTTGAATGGCACACTGATTTTGTGTGCTATGTGTCATTTGAGTAGTGTTGGGGGGTGGTGGTTATCTGCATTTCAGCTTGGGATGTCTCTGTTGCATGGGCAGATTTTTATTGAGAGCCTCCATGAATGTGGGTGTGTGCTTTGTGTTTCTATGTGTGGGTTTTGGTAGTGTGGGCTTTGAAGGACTATGTATTGAGCCAGGTGTGGTGCAGGTGTTAACCTTCTCCTCTTGGCTGCCTAGTCCAGTCTTGGCTGGAGAGAGCTTGTCTTCTAATTTGGCTGTATAAGTGCATCTCTCACAGGTTGTAGTGTTGGGTGGTAGGAGGAGAGGGTTGTTAGTGTACATGAGGCAACTGCTACATTGCCTCAAGATGCCCAGATTCATCAGGTGGACAGGAGAAAACACCAGGAGCTGACCCATGGACATGCCTGGATAGGTGCTTATTAATTTAAGTACTAAGAACTGTTTTCCTCTTGACAAGAGAGGAAAGTCGAGTGCTGTATTAATTTGTAGTTTATTTAGTGATTACAATGAGTTCTGAGCAAGTGCTGAGCACAAGGAAACAGTACTGAGTGCTGAAAATAAAAAAAAACTGGCTAGTTCTAACTAAAACTAGCTAGCTTTAGCACCAATCCCAAGAAGAGAAGCAGGCCACAGCTTGTTTGGTGATTCACAGTCTTGTTCCAGATGATGCAAGGGTCTGCAGGCTTGTAGCCTTTTTCTGGTAAATGCCTCAAATAGCAACCAGACCAATCAAGTATGTAAAGCACAGACACTCACTCTCCAACCAGAAAGAGTCAGGAATCAATGCATTCTGCTCCTACTCACACCAGGATCAGAATATAAGCACAGATTCTAAGCTGTCACCTATAAAGCAGTTATTAAGGTGATCAAAAGTCTCCAGGAAATAATGTAATCTGCACTCCTTCTTTCACCAGGAAAAAACAAAATCACTACTCCAAAAATGACTACTGAGAGACAGAATGAGGGCTTGCAATAGATGCTTAAAGATAGACTAAAAATGGTTTAGCCTAAACACTGCAGTGTGCACTAGAAAAATTAGATGTGAAAGTAGGTAACTTACATTTTACATATCTAAAAGTTACATTTTAGTGGAGAGTCAATATTTTTAAAAGAGCAAGATAGATTGCAAGGGGGTGGTCACTTTTCTATACTGGTACTATGGAATATAGTAGGAAGGCCAATAAATTTAAATAGTTGAAGAGGAGTGATTTCACAAAATGATAATGTTGTGCTTACTCACACCAGCCAGAAAAAGCAAAGAAAAAATTGATATATGGTCAAATTAACATAAGGGGCAAGCAACTATGACAGTGGTGTTTAAGAACACACTTTTAACTGGGTGGAAGGGTGGAAAAAAATCTGTCTGTCTCACAAGAGACAGAGCTGTGGTCTCTTTTCAAGTTTTAGTATGCAGTTAAAAGCAGAATACAAGTATAACACAGTGCAAAGAAAACAAATCACAGTATACAAAACAGAAAAAGGCAATAAAGTAATACAAAACACAACAAATAAAAACCATTTCCCTGACAGCAAACTAAAGCAGAATCTGGGTGAGCCTTTCCAGTAAAGCTCTGAAAGTTTTATTTTAGCCCTTAAATACAAGGTTTAGTTCCTAGCTCTAACTCCTCAGTTCACAGATGAATAACCTTATCTAACCTGTTGTAACTTATGTGTGACTCCTTAATTGACCTCTTCTAATTTCTGTCTGAATCACAACAGACAGAGCTGTGGTCTCTTTTCAAGTTTTAGTATGCAGTTAAAATCAGAATACAAGTAAAACACAGTGTAATGAAGAAAAATCACAATATACAAAATAGAAAAAGGCAAAAAAGTAATAAAATACAAAACAAATAAAAAGAAACTAACTTTCCCTTACAGCAAACTGTAGCAGAATCTGGGTGAGCCTTTCCAGTAAAGCTCTGAAATGTTTTATTTTACCCCTTTAATAGAAGATTTAGTTCCTAGCTCCACCCCCTCAGTTCACAGATGATTAACCTTAGCTGACCAGTTGTAACTTATGTGTGACTCCTTAACTGACTTCCTCTAATTTCTGTCTGACTCACAAGAGACAGAGCTGTGGTCTCTCTTCAAGTTTTAGTATGCAGTTAAAAGCAGAATACAAGTAAAAATCAGTATAAAGAAAACAAATCACAGTATACAAAATAGAAAAAGGCAATAAAGTAATAGAAAACAAAAGAAATAAAAAGCAAAGTAACATTTCCCTCACAGCAAACTGTAACAGAATGTGGGTGAGTCTTTTCAGTAAAGCTCTGAAATGTTTTATTTTACCCATTAAATAGAAGGTTTAGTTCCTAGCTCTATTACCTCAGTTCACAGATGATTAACCTTTTCTAACCTGTTGTAACTTATGTGTAACTGCTTAATTGACCTGATCTAATTACTGTCTGACTCACACAAGACAGAGCTGTGGTCTCTTTTCAAGTTTTAATATGCAGTTAAAATCAGAATGCAAGTAAAACACAGTGTAAAGAAAACGAATCACAGTATACAAAATAGAAAAAGGCAATAAAGTAATGAAAAACACAACAAATAAAACGTAAACTGACATTTCCTTCACAGCAAACTGTAGCAGAATCTGGGCGAGCCTTTCCAGTAATGTTCTGAAATGTTTTATTTTACCCCTGAAACAGAAGGTTTAGCTCCTAGCTCCACCACCTCAGTTGACAGATGATTAACATTATCTAACCTGTTGTAACTTATGTGTGACTCCATAATTGAAATCTTTTCATTTCTGTCTGAAACACAAGAGACAGAGCTGTGATGTCTCTTCAAGTTTTAGTATGCAGATAAAAGCAGAATACAAGTAAAACACAGTGTAAAGAAAACAAATCACAGTATACAAAATATAAAAAGCCAATAAAGTAAGGCAAAACACAACAAATAAAAATCAAACTAACATTTCCTTCACAGTAAACTGTAGCAGAATGTGGGAAAACAAATCACATTATACAAAATAGAAAAAGGCAATAAAGTAATGCAAAACACAACAAATAAAAAGCGAACTAACGTTTCCTTCACAGCAAACTGTAGCAGAATATGGGTGAGCCTTTCCAGTAAAGCTCTGAAATATTTTATTTTTACCCCTTAAATAGAAGGTTTAGTTCCTAGCTCGACCCCCTCAGTTCACAGATGATTAACTATAGCTGACCCATTGTAACTTATGTGTGACTCCTTAACTGACTTGTTCTAATTACTGTCTGACTCACAAGAGAAAAGGCTGTGGTCTCTTTTCAAGTTTTAGTATCAAGTTAAAAGCAGATTACACATAAAACACAGCGTAAATAAAACAAATCACAGTATACAAAATAGAAAAAGCTAATAAAGTAATACAAAACACAACAAATAAAAAAACATTCCTTCACAGCAAACTAAAGCAGAATCTGGATGAGCGTTTCCAGTAAAGCTCTGAAAGTTTTATTTTAGCCATTAAATACAAGGGTTAGTCAATAGCTCTACCCCCTCACTTCACAGATGATTAACCTTATCTAACCTGTTGTAACTTATGTGTGAATCCTTAATTGACCTCTTCTAATTTCTGTCTGAATCACAACAGAGGGAGTTCTGGTCTCTTTTAAAGTTTTAGTATGCAGTTAAAATCAGAATACAAGTAAAACACAGTGTAATGAAAACAAATCATAGTATACAAAATAGAAAAAGGCAAACAAGTAATAGAATACAGAACAAATAAAAAGAAACTAACGTTTCCCTCACAGAAAACTGTAGCAGAATCTGGGTGAGCCTTTCCAGTAAAGCTCTGAAATGTTTTATTTTACTCCTTAAAAAAAAAGCTTTAGTTCCTAGCTCCACCCCCTCAGTTCACAGATGATTAACCATAGCTGACCAGTTGTAACTTATGTGTGACTCCTAAACTGACTTCCTCTAATTTCTGTCTGACTCACAAGAGACAGAGCTGTGGTTTCTTTTCTAGTTTTAGTATGCAGTTAAAAGGAGAATACAAGTAAAACCCAGTGTAAAGACAAACAAATCATAGTTTACAAAACAGAAAAATGTGCAAAGTAATAAAAAACACAACAAATAAAAAGCAAACTAATGTTTCCCTCACAGCAAACTGCAGCAGAATCTGGTTGAGCCTTTTCAGAAAAGCTCAGAAATGTTATCTTTTACCCCTTAAAAAAGGTTTAGTTCCTAGCTCCACCCCCTCAATTCACAGATTATTAACCTTAGCTGACCTGTTGTAACTTATGTGCGACTCCTTAACTGACCTCTTCTAATTTCTATTTGACTCAAAAGAGACAGAGCTCTGGTCTCTTTTCAAGGTTTAGTATTCAGTTAAAAGCAGATTACAAGTAAAACACAGTGTAAAGAAAACAACCACAGTATACAGAATAGAAAAATGCAAAAAAGTAAAACAAAACACAGCACATAAAAAGCAAATTAAAGTTTCCCTCACAGCAAACTGTAGGAGAACCTGGTTTAGTCTTTCCAGAAAAGCTCTGAAATGTTTTATTTCCCCCTTAAATAGAAGGCTTAATTCCTAGCTCCATCTCCTCAGTTCACAGATGATTAACCTTAGCTGACCTTTTGTAACTTATGTGTGAGTCGTTAACTGACCTCTTCTAATTTTTGTCTGACTCACAAGAGACAGAGCTGTGGTTTCTTTTCAAGATTTAGTATTCAGTTAAAAACATATTACAAGTAAAACACAGTGTAAAGAAAAAAATCACAGTATACAGAATAGAAAAAGGCAATAAAGTAAAACAAAACACAACAAATAAAAAGCAAATTAAAGTTTCCCTCACAGCAAATTGTAGGAGAACCTGGTTGAGTATTTCTAGTAAATCTCTGAAATGTTTTATTTTCCCCCTTAAATGAAAGGTTTAGTTCCTAGCTTCACGTCCCCAGTTCACAGATGATTAACCTTAGCTGACCTGTTGTAACTTACGTGTGTGTCGTTAACTGACCTCTTCTAATTTTTGTCTGACTCACAAGTGACAGAGCTGTGGTCTGTTTTCAAGTTTTATTAGGCAGTTAAAAGCAGACTACAAATAAAACACAGTGTAAATAAAACAAATTACAGTATACAAAATAGAAAAAGGCAATAAATTAATATGAAACACAGCAAATAAAAAAGCAAACTCTTTTCATCACAGCAAACTGTAGCAGAATCTGGATGAGCCTTTCCAGTAAAGCTCTGAAATGTTTTATTTTACTCCTTAAAAAAGGTTTAGTTCCTAGCTCCAACCCCTCAGTTCACAGATGATTAACCTTAGCTGACCTTTTGTAACTTATGTGTGACTCCTTAACCGACTTCTTCTAATTTCTGTTTGACTCAAAAGAGACAGAGCTGTGGTGTCTTTTCAAGGTTTAGTATTCAGTTAAAAGCAGATTACAAGTAAAACACACTGTAACGAAAAAAATCGCAGTATACAGAATAGAAAAAGGTAATAAAGTAAAACAAAACACAGCAAATAAAAAGCAAATTAAAGTTTACCTCACAGCAAACTGTAGGAGAACCTGGTTGAGTCTTTCCAGTAAAGCTCTGAAATGTTTTATTTTCCCCCTTAAATATAAGGTTTAGTTCCTAGCTCCACTTGATCAGTTCACAGATTATTAACCTTAGCTGACCTGTTGTAACTGATGTGTGAGTCATTAACTGACCTCTTCTAATTTTTGTCTGACTCACATGAGAAAGAGCTGTGGTCACTTTTAAAGTTTTAGTAGGCAGTTAAAAGCAGAATACAAGTAAAACACAGCGTAATGAAAACAAATCACAGTATACAAAATAGAAATAGGCAATAAAGTAAAAGAAAACACAAGAAATAAAAAGCAAAATAACATTTCCCTCACAGCAAACTGTAACATAATCTGGCTGAGTCTTTCCAGTAAAGCTCTAAAATGTTTTATTTTCCCCCTTAAATAGAAGGTTTAGTTCCTAGCTCCACCTCCTCAGTTTACAAAAGATTAACCTTAGCTGACCTGTTGTAACTTATGTATCAGTTGTTAACTGACATCTTCTAATTTTTGTCTCACAAGATACAGAGCTGTGTTCTTTTTTTCAAGGTTTAGTATTCAGTTAAAAGCAGATTACAAGTAAAACACAGTGTAAAGAAAAAAAACACAGTATACAGAATAGAAAAAGGCAATAAAGTAAAACAAAACACAGCAAATAAAAAGCAAATTAAAGTTTCCCTCACAGCAAATTTTAGGAGAACCTGGTTGAGTCTTTTCAGTAAATCTCTGAAATGTTTTATTTTCCCCCTTAAATAGAAGGTTTAGTTCCTAGCTCCACCTCCCCAGTTCACAGATGATTAACCTTAGCTGACCTGTTGTAACTTATGTGTGAGTCGTTAACTGACCTCTTCTAATTTTTGTCTGACTCGCAAGAGACAGAGCTGTGGTCTGTTTTCAAGTTTTATTAGGCAGTTAAAAGCAGACTACAAATAAAACACAGTGTAAATAAAACAAATCACAGTATACAAAATAGAAAAAGGCAATAAATTAATATAAAACACAGCAAATAAAAAGCAAACTAATGTTTTCCTCACAGCAAACTATAGCAGAATCTGGGTGAGACTTTCCAGTAAAGCTCTGAAATGTATTATTTTACCCCTTAAATAGAAGATTTCATTTTTAGCTCTACCCCTTAGTTAACAGATGATTAACCTTAGCTGACCTGTTGTAACTTATGTGTGAGTCGTTAACTGACCTCTTCTAATTTTTGTCTGACTCACAAGAGACAGAGCTGTGGTCTGCTTTCATGTTTTATTAGGCAGTTAAAATCAGACTACAAGTAAAACACAGTGTAAATAAAACAAATCACAGTATACAAAATAATAAAGGCAATAAATTAATACAAAACACAGCAAATAAAAAGCAAACTAATATTTTCCTCACAGCAAACTGTAGCAGAATCTGGTTGAGACTTTCCAGTAAAGCTCTGAAATGTTTTATTTTTACCCCTTAAATAGAAGGTTTAGTTCCTAGCTCTACCACTTTAGTTCACAGATGATTAACCTTAGTTGACCTGTTGTAACTTATGCGTCACTTCTTAACTTGACCTCTTCTAATTTCTGTCTGACTCACACTTCTTAAGACAGAAGTGCAAACTTCACGACACCCATGCTGACGGACAATAGAGGCATGACTGCTGAATCCTACACAAATGCACTTTATAAGCACTTACACGAGTGCATGGATCGTGCAATCCCTAACAGAACCAAGATGCTATCCTCCAAAAAAAGGAAGCCAGTATGGTGGTCCCCTGCCATAAACAAACTGTACAACAGAAGAAAGAAAATGTCGCAAAAAAGAGTAAAATCCCATGATTGGAGAAACTCCCTGGTCAGCCTCAGTAAGAAGCTGAGATCTCTCATAAAATCTTCTAAAGCTAGTTATGAAAACAAAATTGCCACTGACTCTGAAGACAACCACAAAGCATTCTATAGATATGTCAAGAATCTCAATGGCAACACTCATATCTGCTCTGAGTTACAGCACAATGGCACTAAATATACAGAACCAACTGATATTGCCAACATCCTGGCAGATAGATTCAGTGCTAACTTTACCCCTCTGTCATCCCCTAAAGGGCCCATCTCTATACCAGAAGAATGCAATGATCCTGTAATCATGGCTGCACAGGTAAAAACTCACTATCCAAAGCCAAGAACACAGCATCCATGGGACCTGATGACATCCCAGGCTGTGTTCTACATGAACTACAGAATGAACTGGCACCCCACTTAAGTACCATGTTCAGTCATAGCCTCACCTCAGGCTATGTGCCCACTGAATGGCGCACAGCAACAGTTATCCCACTGCACAAAGAGGGAGCCACCACAGACCCCAGAAACTACTGCCCCATTAGCCTAACGAGCCTGGTCTGCATGGCTATGGAGCGTATCATCATGGAACTTATAAACAATGACATTGGTAATCTCCAAACTCAGGACCCCACCCAGTTCGGGTTTGTAAAAAGCAGATCATGTCTCCTAAACCTGATCAACTTCTTTGAAGCAGTCACCAAAGCCGTAGATGAGGGTAAGGTGGTTCACACAGCCTATCTAGATCTCGCCAAGGCTTTCAACACCATCCGCCACTCTGGAATTATAGATAAACTCACTAAACTAGGTATAAATCCCTATGTCACAAGATGGGTTGCCAACTGGCTCACTGACAGAACACACACTGTGAAAGTAGCAGACTCCAAATCCAACTTCAGACCAGTGACAAGTGGAGAACCACAGGGTTCATTCCTGGGTCCTCTCCTGTTTGGTATCTACTTCTCTGATGTTCAGGCCAACACAGAAGGTCTTTGGCTAATGAAGTTCACAGATGACTGCAAACTAGGAGCAATAATCAAAACTCCAAAAGAAGTGGACATCCAACAAAAGGGTCTCACTGAGACAGATGCCTGGTGTCAAAGCCATGGCTTCAAGTTCAATGCAAAAAAGTGCATTGTCATCCCTTTTGGTAAAAACTCAGTACCCAAGTGTGATAAGAGACCTTGGGACACAGGTGGACAGTAGTCTCTCCTTTGATAATCACATTGCCACAGTAGTCAGGAAATCCTTCTATGTGGCACACCTCAATACAAAAGGTTTCTCATCCAGGAAAAAAAAGGTCATTGTTCCCCTCTACTCGTCACTCATTAGACCCATTATAGAGTACAATGCCCCTTTTGGTATGTACCTCACAAGACATCTACAACAACTGGAAAGGCCACAGAAATACCTCACAAAGAGGATTACCAGCTTCAAAGAGATGCCCTATGCAGACCGTCTCAAAAAACTGCAGCTTTACTCCATTGCATATCACCTACTCAGAGGCAATCTCTGCCTAACACACAAAGCTATGTCAAAACCAGAGCTTTTAGACATGCCCCACTTAAAGAAATCCCAATCCCTACGAGCTACACGCTCTAGGGACCTAAACCTCATCACCACAATAAACAGAACATACTGGAGGGACAGATCCCTGTCCCAGAGACTTCCCATACTCTGGAACAAACAACCTATCTATGTCAAACAAAGCTCCTCATTAGCACTCATCAAGAAAAATCTTGATGATTGGATGGCAGATAGGAAATTCACCCCGGGGATCACATCTGTGGCTCTGCTCGACAGTGGCACAGGAAAATAATTTTCTTGGGTGGCAAAAGCCAGGGTACATTTGGCTAGGCTTATATAGGCCCTAGGGACAATAGCCTAGTACCTACCTATGAACCTAAGAGACAGAGATGTGGTATCTTTTCAACTTTACGTATGCAGCTAAAAAGAAGAACAAGTAAAACACAGTGTAAATTAAACAAATCACAGTATATAAAATAGAAAAAGGCAGTAAAGTAATAGAAAACCCAACAAATAAAAAGTAAACTAACATTTCCCTCACAGTAAACTATAGCAGAATGTGGGTGAGCCTTTCCAGTAAAGCTCTGAAATGTTTTATTTTACCCCTTAAATAGAAGGTTTAGTTCCTAGCTCCACCACCTCAGTTCACAGATGATTAACATTATCTAACTTGTTGTAACTTATGTGTGATTCCTTAATTGACCTCTTCTCATTACTGTCTGACTCACAAGAGACAGCGCTGTGATCTCTCTTCAAGTTTTAGTATGCAGATAAAAGCAGAATACACATAAAACATAGTGTAAAGAAAACAAATCACAGTATACAAAATAGAAAAAGGCAATTAAGTAATGCAAAACACAACAAATAAAAAGCAAACTAATGTTTCCTTCACAGCAAACTGTAGCAGAATGTGGGAAAACAAATCACAGTATATGAAATAGAAAAAGGCAATAAAGTAATGCAAAACACAACAAATAAAAAGCAAACAAATGTTTCCTTCACAGCAAACTGTAGCAGAATGTGGGTGAGCCTTTCCAGTAAAGCTCTGAAATGTTTTATTTTACCCTTTAAATAGAAGGTTTAGTAACTTGCTCCATCCCCTTAGTCCACAGCTGATTAACTATAGCTGACCTGCTGTAACTTATGTGTGACTCCTTCATTGACCTGTTGTAATTACTGTCTGACTCACTAGAGACAGAGCTGTGGTCTCTTTTCTAGTTTTAGTATGCAGTTAAAAAGAGAATACAAGTAAAACACAGTGTAAAGACCAACAAATCATAGTATGCAAAATAGAAAAATGTGCTTAAGTAATACAAAACACAACAAATAAAAAGCAATATAATGTTTCCCTCACAGCAAACTGTAGCAGAATCTGGATGTGCCCTTCAAGTAAATCTCAGAAATGTTTTATTTACCCCCTTAAATAGAAGGTTTAGTTCCTAGATCCACCCCCTCAGTTCACAGATCATTAACTATAGCTGACCTGTTGTAACTTATGTGTGACTCCTTAACCGACCTGTTCTAATTTCTGTTTGACTCAAAAGAGACAGAGCTCTTTTCTCTTTTCAAGGTTTAGTATTCAGTTAAAAGCAGATTACAAGTAAAACACTGTGTAAAGAAATAAAATCGCAGTATACAGAATAGAAAAAGGCAAAGAGTAAAACAAAACACAGCAAATAAAAAGAAAATTAAAGTTTCCCTCACAGCAAACTGTAGGAGAACTTGGTTGAGTCTTTCCAGTAAAGCTCTGAAATGTTTTATTTTCCAGCTTAAATAGAAGGTTTAGTTCTTAGATCTACCTCCCCAGTTCACAGATGATTAACCTTAGCTGACCTGTTGTAACTTATGTGTGAGTCTTTAACTGACCTCTTCTAATTTTTGCCTGACTCACAATTGACAGAGCTGTGGTCTGTTTTCAAGTTTTATTAGGCAGTTAAAAGCAGACTACAAATAAAACACAGTGTAAATAAAACAAATGACAGTATACAAAATAGAAAAAGACAATACATTAATATGAAACACAGCAAATAAAAAGCAAACTGTTTTCCTCACAGCAAACTGTAGCAGAATCTGGGTGAGCCTTTCCAGTAAAGCTCTGAAATGTTTTATTTTACCCCTTAAAAAAAGGTTTAGTTCCTAGCTCCACCCCCTCAGTTCACAGATGATTAACATTAGCTGACCTGTTGTAAATTGTGTGTGACTTTTTAACCAACTTCTTCTAATTTCTGTTTGACTCAAAAGAGACAGAGCTGTGGTGTCTTTTCAAGGTTTAGTATTCAGTCAAAAGTAGATTACAAGTTAAACACAGTGTAAAGAAAAAAATTGCAGTATACAGAATAGAAAAAGGTAATAAAGTAAAACAAAACACAGCAAATAAAAAGCAAATTAAAGTTTACCTCAAAGCAAACTGTAGGAGAACCTGGTTAAGTCTTTCCAGTAAAGCTCTGAAATGTTTTATTTTTCCCCTTAAATAGAAGGTTTAGTTCCTAGTTCCACGTCCTCAGTTCACAGATGATTAACCTTAGCTGACCTGTTGTAACTGATGTGTGAGTCGTTAACTGACCTCTACTAATTTTTGTCTGACTCATATAAGACAGAGCTGGGGTCTCTTTTAAAGTTTTAGTAGGCAGTTAAAAGCAGAATACAAGTAAAGCACAGTGTAATGAAAACAAATCACAGTATACAAAATAGAAAAAGGCAATAAAGTAAAAGAAAACACAATAAATAAAAAGCAATGTAACATTTCCTTCACAGCAAACTGTAATAGAATCTGGCCGAGTCTTTCCAGTAAATCTCTGAAATGTTTTATTTCCCCCTTAAATAGAATGTTTAGTTCCTAGCTCCACCTCCTCAGTTCACAGATGATTAACCTTAGCTGACCTGTTGTAACTTATGTATTAGTTGTTAATTGACCTCTTCTAATTTTTGTCTGACTCACAAGAGACAGAGCTGTGGTCTCTTTTCAAGGTTTAGTATTCAGTTAAAAGCAGATTACAAGTAAAACACAGTGTAAAGAAAAAAATTACGGTATACAGAATAGAAAAAAGACAATAAAGTAAAACAAAACACAGCAAATAAAATACAAATTAAAGTTTCCCTCACAGTGTAAAGAAAACAAATCACAGTATACAAAATCATATTAAATAGAAGGTTTAGTTCCTAGCTCCACCTCCCCAGTTCACAGATGATTAACCTTAGCTGACCTGTTGTAACTTATGTACGAGTCGTTAACTGACCTCTTCTAATTTTTGTCTGACTCACAAGAGACAGAGCTGTGGTCTGTTTTCAAGTTTTATTAGGCAGTTAAAAGAAGACTACAAATAAAACAGTGTAAATGAAACAAATCACAGTATACACAATAGAAAAAGGCAATAAATTAATATAAAACACAGCAAACAAGAAGCAAACTAATGGTTTCCTCACAGCAAACTGTAGCAGAATCTGGGTAAGACTTTCCAGTAAAGCTCTGAAATGTTTTATTTTACCCCTTAAATAGAAGGTTTAGTTCCTAGCACTACCCCCTTAGTTCACAGATGATTAACCTTAGCTGACCTGTTATAACTTACGTGTCACTCCTTAATTGATCTCTTCTAATTTCTGTCTGACTCACAAGAGACAGCGCTGTGGTATCTATTCAAGTTTTAGTATGCAGCTAAAAAGAAGAACAAGTAAAACACAGTGTAAATAAAACAAATCACAGTATATAAAATATAAAAAGGCGGTAAAGTAATAGAAAACCCAACAAATAAAAAGTAAACTAACTTTTCCCTCACAGTAAACTGTAGCAGAATCTGGGTGAGCCTTTCCAGTAAAGCTCTGAAATGTTTTATTTTACCCCTTAAATAGAAGGTTTATTTCCTAACTCTGCCTCCTCGGTTCACAGATGATTAACCTTATCTAACCTTTTGTAACTTATCTGTGACTGCTTAATTGACCTGAACTAATTACTGTCTAACTCACAAGAGACAGAGCTGTGGTCTCTTTTCAAGTTTGAATATGCAGTTAAAATCAGAATACAAGTAAAACAAAGTGGAAAGAAAACAAGTCACAGTTTACAAAATAGAAAAATGCAATAATTTAGTGGAAAACACAACAAATAAAAAGTAAAGTAATGTTTCCTTCACAGCAAACTGTAGCAGAATTTGGATGAGCCTTTCCAGTAATGTTCTGAAATGTTTTATTTTACTCATGAAATAGAAGGTCTAGTTCCTACCTCCACCACCTCAGTTCACAGATGATTAACACTATCTAACCTGTTGTAACTTATGTGTGATTCCTTAATTGACCTCTTCTCATTTATGTCTGACTCACAAGAGACAGCGCTGTGATCTCTCTTCAAGTTTTAGTATGCAGATAAAAGCAGAACACAAGTAAAACACAGTGTAAAGAAAACAAATCACAGTATATAAAATAGAAAAAGGCAATAAAGTAATAGAAAACACAACAAATAAAAAGCAAACTAATATTTTCCTCACAGCAAACAGTAGAAGAATGTGGGTGAGCCTTTCCAGTAAAGCTGTGACATGTTTTATTTTATCCCTGAAATAGAAGGTTTAGTTCCTAGCTCCAACCCCTCAGTTCACAGATGATTAACTATAGCTGACCTGCTGTAACTTATGTATGACTCCTTAATTGACCTGTTCTAATTACTGTCTGAATCACAAGAGACAGAGCTGTGGTCTCTTTACTAGTTTTAGTATACAGTTAAATGGAGAATACAAGTAAAACACAGAGTAAATGTCAAAAAATCATAGTATGCAAAATTGAAAAAGGTGTTAAAGTAATACAAAACACAACAAATAAAAAGCAATCTAACATTTCCCTCACAGCAAACTATAGCAGAATCTGGATGTGCCTTTCAAGTAAAGCTCAGAAAGTTTTTATTTTACCCCTTAAATAGAAGGTTTAGTTCCTAGATCCAGCCCCTCAGTTCACAGATGATTAACCTTAGCTGACCTGTTGTAACTTGTGTGTGACTCCTTAACCGACCTCTTATAATTTCTGTTTGACTCAAAAGAGACAGAGCTCTGGTCTCTTTTCAAAGTTTAGTATTCAGTTAAATGCAGATTACAAGAAAACACAGTGTAAAGAAAAAAAATCACAGTATACAGAATAGAAAAAGCAATAAAGTAAAACAAAACACAGCAAATAAAAAGTAAAAAGCAAATTAAAGTTTCCCTCACAGCAAACTGTATGAGAACCTGGTTGAGTCTTTCCAGTAAATCTCTGAAAAGTTTTATTTTCCCCCTTAAATAGAAGGTGTAGTTCCTAGCTCCACCTCCCCAGTTCACAGATGATTAACCTTAGCTGACCTGTTGTAACTTATGAGTGAGTCGTTAACTGACCTCTTCTTATTTTTGTCTGACTCACAAGAGACAGAGCTGTGGTCCCTTTTCAAGTTTTATTAGACAGGTAAAAGCAGACTACAAGTAAAACAGAATAGAAAAAGTCATTAAAGAAAACAAATCACAATATACAAAATAGAAAAAGGCAATAAATTAAAATAAAGCAAAGCAAATAAAAAGCAAACTAATGTTTTCCTCACAGCAAACTGTAGCAGAATCTGGGACAGACTTTCCAGTAAAGCTCTGAAATGTTTTATTTTACCCCTTAAATAAAAGGTTTAGTTCTTAGCTCCACCCCCTCAGTTCACAGATGATTAACCTTACCTGACCTGTTGGATCTTATGTGTGAGTCGTTAAGTGACCTCTTCTAATCTTTGTCTGACTCACATGAGACAGAGCTCTGGTCTCTTTTCAAGTTTTAGTAGGCAGTTAAAAGCAGAATACAAGTAAAACACATTGTAAAGATAAACAAATCATAGTATTCAAAATAGAAAAAGGAGCTAAAGTAATACAAAGCACAACAAATAAAAAGAAAACTAATGTTTCCCTCACAGCAAACTGTAGCAGAAGCCTTTCCAGTAAAGCTCAGAAATGTTTTATTTTACCCCTTAAATAGAAGGTTTAGTTCCTAGATCCTCCCCTTCAGTTCACAGATGATTAACCTTAGCTGACCTGTTGTAACTTATGTGTGACACCTTAACTGACTTCTTCTAATTTCTGTTTGACTCACAAGATATAGAGCTGTGGTCTCTTTTCAAGGTCTACTATTCAGTTAAAAGTGACTACAAGTAAATCACAGTGTAAAGAAAAAAATCACAGTATACAGAATAGAAAAAGGCAATAATGTAAAACAAAACACAGCAAATAAAAAGACTATTAAGGTTTCCCTCACAGCAAACTGTAGGAGAACCTGGTTGAGTCTTTCCAGTAAATCTCTGAAATGTTTTATTTTCCCCTTAAATAGAAGGTTTAGTTCCTAGTTCCACCTCCCCAGTTCACAGATCATTAACCTTAGCTGACCTGTTTAAGTTATGTGTGAGTCGTTAACTGACCTCTTCTAATTTTTGTCTGTCTCACAAGAAACAGAGCTGTGGTCTCTTTTCAAGTTTTATTAGGCAGTTAAAAGCATATTACAAGTAAAACACAGTGTAAAAACACAAATCATAGTATACAAAATAGAAAAAGGCAATAAATTAATATAAAGCACAGCAAATAAAAAGCAAACTAATGTTTTCCTCACATCAAACTGTAGCAGAATCTGAGTGAGACTTTCCGGTAAAGCTCTGAAATGTTTTATTTTATCCCTTAAATAGAAGGTTTAGTTCCTAGCTCTACCCCCTTAGTTCACATATGGTTAACCTTAGCTGACCTATTGTAACTTATGTCTCACTCCTTAATTGACCTCTTCTAATTTCCGTCTGACTCACAAGAGAAAGAACTGTAGTATCTTTTCAAGTTTTAGTATACAGCTAAAAGCAGAATACAAGTAAAACACAGTGTAAAGAAAACAAATGACAGTATACAAAATAGAAAAAGGCAATAAAGTAATGCAAAACACAGCAAATAAAAAGCAAACTAACATTTCCTTCACAGCAAACTAAAGCAGAATGTGGGTGAGCCTTTCCAGTAAAGCTCTTAAATGTTTTATTTTACCCCTTAAATAGAAGGTTTAGTTCCTAGCTCCACCCCCTCAGTTCACAGATGATTAACTATAGCTGACCTGTTGTAACTTATGTGTGGCTCCTAAGTTGACCTGCTCTAATTACTGTCTGACTCACAAGAGACAGGGCTGTAGTCTCTTTTCAAGTTTTATTAGGCAGTTAAAAGCAGACTGCAAGTAAAACACAGTGTAGAGAAAATAAATCACAGTATACAAAATAGAAAAAAGCAATAAAGTAATGCAAAACACAACAAATAAAAATCAAACTAATGTTTCCTTCTCAGCAAACTGTCACAGAATGTGGGTGAGCCTTTCCAGTAAAGCTCTGAAATGTTTTATTTTACCCCTTAAATAGAAGGTTTAGTTCCTAGCTCCACCCCCTCAGCTCACAGATGATTAACTAGAGCTGACCTGTTGTAACTTATGTGTGACTCCGTAATTGACCTGTTCTAATTACTGTCTGACTGACAAGAGACAGAGCTGTGGTCTCTTTTCAAGTTTTAGTATGCAGTTAAAAGCAGATTACAAATAAAACACAGTGTAAATAAAACAAATCACAGTATACAGAACAGAAAACTGCAATAAAGTACTACAAAACACAACAAATAAAAAGCAAACTGATGTTTCCCTCAGAGCAAACTGGAGCAGAATCTGGGTGAACCTTTCCAGTAAAGCTCTGAAATGTTTTATTTTACCCCTTAAATAGAAGGTTTAGTTCCTAGCTCCACCTCCCTCAGTTTACAGATCATTAACCTTAGCTGACCTCTTGTAACTTATGTGTGGTTCCTTAATTGACCTGTTCTAATTACTGTCTGACTCAGAAGAGACAAAGCTGTCATCTCTTTTCTAGGTTTAGTATGCAGTTAAAAGGAGAATAAAAGTAAAACACAGTGTAAAGACAAACAAATTGTAGTATGCAAAATAGAAAAAGGTGCAAAAGTAATACAAAACACAACAAATAAAAAGCAATCTAACATTTTCCTCACAGCAAACTGTAGCACAACCTGGATGTGCCTTTCAAGTAAAGCTCAGAAATGTTTTATTTTACCCATTAAATAGAAGGTTAAGATCCTAAATCCACCCCCTCAGTTCACAGATAATTAACCTTAGCTGACCTGTTGTAACTTATGTGTGACTCCTTAACCAACCTCTTCTAATTTCTGTTTGACTCACAGAGCTCTGGTCTCTTTTCAAGTTTTAGTAGGCAGTTAAAAGCAGAATACAAGTAAAATACATTGTAAAGACAAACAAATCATAGTATACAAAATAGAAAAAGCAGCTAAAGTAATACAAAAACACAACAAAACACAACAAATAAAAAGAAAACTAATGTTTCCCTCACAGCAAACTGTAGCAGAAGCCTTTCCAGTAAAGCTCAGAAATGTTTTATTTTACCCCTTAAATAGAAGTTTTAGTTCCTAGATCCACCCCTTCAGTTCACAGATGATTAACCTTAGCTGACCTGTTGTAACTTATGTGTGACTCCTTAACTGAACTCTTTGAATTTCTGTTTGACTCACAAGAGACAGAGCTGTAGTCTCTTTTCAAGGTTTAGTATTCAGTTAAAAGCAGATTACAAGTAAAACACAGTGTAAAGAAAAAAAAAATCACAGTATACAGAATAGAAAATGGCAATAAAGTAAAACAAAACAATGCAAATAAAAAGCAAATTAAAGTTTCCCTCACAGCAAACTGTAGGAGAACCTGGTTGAGTCTTTCCAGTAAAGCTCTGAAATGTTTTATTTTCCACCCTAAAAAGAAGGTTTAGTTCATAGCTCCACCTCCACAGTTCACAGATGATTAACCTTAGCTGATCTGTTGTAACTTATGTGTGAGTCATTAATTGACCTCTTCTAATCTTTGTCTGACTCACATGAGACAGAGCTGTGGTCTCTTTTCAAGTTTTAGTAGGCAGTTAAAAGCAGAATACAAGTAAAACACATTGTAAAGACAAGCAAATCATAGTAAGCAAAATAGAAAAAAGAGCTAAAGTAATACAAAACACAACAAATAAAAAGCAAAGTAATGGTTCCCTCACAGCAAACTGTAGCAGAATCTGGGTGAGCCTTTCCAGTAAAGCTCAGAAATGTTTTATTTTACCCCTTAAATAGAAGGTTACATTCCTAGCTCCACCTCCTCAGTTCACAGATGATTTACCTTAGCTGACCTGTTGTAACTTATGTGTGACTCCTTAACTGACCTCTTCTAATTTCTGTTTGACTCACAAGAGACAGAGTTGTGGTCTCTTTTCACGGTTTTGTATTCAGTTAAAAGCAGATTACAAGTAAAACAAGTGTAAAGAAAGAAATTACAGTATACAGAATAGAAAAAGGTAAAAAAGTAAAACAAAACACAGCAAATAAAAGAAGATTTAAGTTTCACCTCACAGCAAACTGTAGGAGAACCTGGATGAGTCTTTCCAGTAATGCTCTGAAATGTTTTATTTTCCCCCTTAAATAGGTTTAGTTCCTAGCTCCACCCCTTCAGTTCACAGATGATTAACCTTAGCTGACCTGTTGTAACTTATGTGTCACTCCTTAACTGAACTCTTCTAATTTCTGTCTGACTCACAAGAGACAGAGCTCTAGTCTCTTTTTAAGTTTTTTTATGCAGCTAAAAGAAGAACAAGTAAAACACAGTGTAAAGAAAACAAATCACAGTATATAAAATAAAAAAGGCAGTAAAGTAATAGAAAACCCAACAAATAAAAAGTAAACTAATGTTTCCCTCACCGTAAACTGTAGCATAATCTGGGTGAGCCTTTCCAGTAAAGCTCTGAAATGTTTTATTTTACCCCTTAAATAGAACGTTTAGTTCCTAGCTCTACCCCCTCAGTTCACAGATGATTAACCTTATCTAACCTGTTGTAACTTATCTGTGACTGCTTAATTGACCTGAACTAATTACTGCCTGACTCACAAGAGACAGAGCTGTGGTCTCTTTTCAAGTTTTAATATACAGTTAAAATCAGAATACAAGTAAAACAAAGCGTAAAGAAAACAAATCACAGTTTACAAAATATAAAAAGGCAATAAAATAGTGGAAAACACAACAAATAAAAAGTAAAGTAATGTTTCTTTCACAGCAAAGTGTAGCAGAATCTGGGTGAGCCTTTCCAGTATTGTTCTGAAATGTTTTATTTTACTCCTGAAATAGAAGGTTTAGTTCCTAGCTCCACCACATCAGTTCACAGACGATTAACATTATCTAACCTGTTGTAATGTATGTGTGACTCCTTAATGGACCTCTTTTCATTTCTGTCTGACTCACAAGAGACAGCACTATGATCTGTCTTCAAGTTTTAGTATGCAGATACAATCAGAATACAAGTAAAACACAGTGTAAAGAAAACAAATCACAGTATACAAAAAAGAAAAAGGCAATAAAGTAAGGCAAAACACAACAATCAAAAATCAAAGTAATGATTCCTTTACAGCAAACTGTAGCAGAATGTGGGAAAACAAATCACAATATACAAAATAGAAAAAACAATAAAGTAATGCAAAACACAACAAATAAAAAGCAAACTAATGTTTCCTTCACACCAAACTGTAGCAGAATGTGGGTGAGCCTTTCCAGTAAAGCTCTGAAATGTTTATTTTACCCCTTAAATAGATGGTTTAGGTCCTAGCTCCACCTCTCTTTGTTTACAGATCATTAACCTTAGCTGACCTCTTGTAACTTATGTGTGACTCCTTAATTGACCTGTTCTAATTACTGTCTGACTCACAAGAGACAGAGCTGTCATCTCTTTTCTAGTTTTAGTATGCAGTTAAAAGGAGAATACAAGTAAAACACAGTGTAAAGACAAACAAATCATAGTATGCAAAATAGAAAAAGGTGCTAAAGTAATGCAAAACACAACAAATAAAAAGCAATCTATCATTTCCTCACAGCAAACTGTAGCAGAGTCTGGATGTGCCTTTCAAGTAAAGCTCAGAAATGTTTGATTTTACCCCTTAAACAGAAGGTTTAGTTCCTAGATCCACCCCTTCATTTCACAGATGATTAACCTTAGCTGACCTGTTGTAACTTATGTGTGACTCCTTAACTGACCTCTTCTAATTTCTGTTTGACTCACAAGAGACAGAGCTGTGGTCTCTTTTCAAGGTTTAGTATACAGTTAAATGCAGATTACAAGTAAAACACAGTGTAAAGAAAAAATCACAGTATACAGAATAGAAAAAGGCAATAAAGTAAAACAAAACACAGCAAATAAAAAGCAAATTAAAGTTTCCCTCGCAGCAAATTGTAGGAGAACCTGGTTGAGTCTTTCCAGTAAAGCTCTGAAATGTTTTATTTTCCACCTTAAAAAGAAGGTTTAGTTCGTAGCTCCACCTTCTCAGTTCACAGATGGTTAACCTTAGCTGATCTGTTATAACTTATGTGTGAGTCGTTAACTAACCTCTTCTAATCTTTGTCTGACTCACATGAGACAGAGCTGTGGTCTCTTTTCAAGTTTTAGTAGGCAGTTAAAAGCAGAATACAAGTAAAACACATTGTAAAGACAAACAAATCATAGTATACAAAATAGAAAAAGGAGCTAAAGTAATACAAAGCACAACAAATAAAAAGAAAACCAATGTTTCCCTCACAGCAAACTGTAGCAGAAGCCTTTCCAGTAAAGCTCAGAAATGTTTTATTTTACCCCTTAAATAGAAGGTTTAGTTCCTAGATCCTCCCCTTCAGTTCACAGATGATTAACCTTAGCTGACCTGTTGTAACTTATGTGTGACTCCTTAACTGACTTCTTCTAATTTCTGTTTGACTCACAAGATATAGAGCTGTGGTCTCTTTTCAAGGTCTACTATTCAGTTAAAAGCGACTACAAGTAAATCACAGTGTAAAGAAAAAAATCACAGTATACAGAATAGAAAAAGGCAATAATGTAAAACAAAACACAGCAAATAAAAAGACTATTAAGGTTTCCCTCACAGCAAACTGTAGGAGAACCTGGTTGAGTCTTTCCAGTAAATCTCTGAAATGTTTTATTTTCCCCTTAAATAGAAGGTTTAGTTCCTAGTTCCACCTCCCCAGTTCACAGATCATTAACCTTAGCTGACCTGTTTAAGTTATGTGTGAGTCATTAACTGACCTCTTCTAATTTTTGTCTGTCTCACAAGAAACAGAGCTGTGGTCTCTTTTCAAGTTTTATTAGGCAGTTAAAAGCATATTACAAGTAAAACACAGTGTAAAAACACAAATCATAGTATACAAAATAGAAAAAGGCAATAAATTAATATAAAGCACAGCAAATAAAAAGCAAACTAATGTTTTCCTCACATCAAACTGTAGCAGAATCTGAGTGAGACTTTCCAGTAAAGCTCTGAAATGTTTTATTTTATCCCTTAAATAGAAGGTTTAGTTCCTAGCTCTACCCCCTTAGTTCACAGATGGTTAACCTTAGCTGACCTATTGTAACTTATGTCTCACTCCTTAATTGACCTCTTCTAATTTCCGTCTGACTCACAAGAGAAAGAGCTGTAGTATCTTTTCAAGTTTTAGTATACAGCTAAAAAGAACAAGTAAACACAGTGTAAATAAAACAAATCACATTATATAAAATAGAAAAAGGCAGTAAAGTAATAGAAAACCCAACAAATAAAAAGTAAACTAATGTTTCCCTAACAGTAAACTGTAGCAGAATCTGGGTGAGCCTTTCCAGTAAAGCTCTGAAATGTTTTATTTTACCCCTTAAATAGAATGTTTAGTTCCTAGCTGTACCCCCTCAGTTCACAGATGATTAACCTTATCTAACCTGTTGTAACTTATATGTGACTGCTTTTTTGACCTGAACTAATTACTGTCTGACTCACAAGAGACAAAGCTGTGGTATATTTTCAAGTTTTAATATGCAGTTAAAATCAGAATACAAGTAAAACAAAGTGTAAAGAAAACAAATCACAGTTTACAAAATAGAAAAAGGCAATAAAGTAGTGGAAACACAACAAATAAAAAGTAAAGTAATTTTTCATTCACAGCAAACGGTAGCAGAATCTGGGTGAGCCTTTCCAGTAATGCTCTGAAATGTTTTATTTTACTCCTGAAGTAGAAGGTTTAGTTCCTAGCTCCATCACCTCAGTTCACAGACAACTAACATTATCTAACCTGTTGCAACTTATGTGAGACTCCTTAATTGACCTATTCTCATTTCTGTCTGACTCACAAGAGACAGCACTGTGATCTCTCTTCAAGTTTTAGTATGCAGATAAATCAGAATACAAGTAAAACACTGTGTAAAGAAGACAAATCACAATATACAAAATAGAAAAAGGCAATAAAGCAATGCAAAACACAACAAATAAAAAGCAAACTATTGTTTCCTTCACAGCAAACTATAGCAGAGTGTGGGAAAACAAACCACAGTATACGGAATAGAAAAAGGCAATAAAGTAATGCAAAACACAGCAAATAAAAAGCAAACTAACATTTCCTTCACAGCAAACTAAAGCAGAATGTGGGTGAGCCTTTCCAGTAAAGCTCTTAAATGTTTTATTTGACCCCTTAAATAGAAGGTTTAGTTCCTAGCTCCACCCCCTCAGTTCACAGATGATTAACTATAGCTGACCTGTTGTAACTTATGTGTGGCTCCTTAATTGACCTGCTCTAATTACTGTCTGACTCACAAGAGACAGGGCTGTAGTCTCTTTTCAAGTTTTATTAGGCAGTTAAAAGCAGACTGCAAGTAAAACACAGTGTAAAGAAAATAAATCACAGTATACAAAATAGAAAAAGGCACTACATTAATATAAAACACAGCAAATAAAAAGCAAACTATTTTTTTCCTCACAGCAAACTGTAGCAGAATCTGGGTGAGACTTTCCAGTAAAGCACTGAAATGTTTTATTTTACCCCTTAAATAGGAGGTTTAATTCCTAGCTCTACCCCTCAGTTCACAGATTATTAACCTTAGCTGACCTGGTGTAACTTACATGTCACTCCTTAATTGACCTCTTCTAATTTCTGTCTGACTCACAAGAGACAGAGCTGTGGTCTCTTTTCAAGTTTTTGTATGCAGCTAAAAGAAGAGCAAGTAAAACAAAGTGTAAAGAAAACAAATCACAGTATACAAAATAGAAAAAGGCAATTAAATAATGCAAAACACAACAAATAAAAAGCAAGCTAACATTTCCTTCACAGCAAACTGTAGCAGAATGTGTGAAAACAAATCACAGTTTAAGAAATAGAAAAAAGCAATAAAGTAATGCAAAACACAACAAATAAAAATCAAACTAACGTTTCCTTCTCAGCAAACTGTTGCAGAATGTGGGTGAGCCTTTCCAGTAAAGCTCTGAAATGTTTTATTTTACCCCTTAAATAGAAGGTTTAGTTCCTAGCTCCACCCCCTCAGCTCACAGATGATTAACTATAGCTGACCTGTTGTAACTTATGTGTGACTCTGTAATTGACCTGTTCTAATTACTGTCTGACTGACAAGAGACAGAGCTGCGGTCTCTTTTCAAGTTTTAGTATGCAGTTAAAAGCAGATTACAAATAAAACACAGTGTAAATAAAACAAATCACAGTATACAGAACAGAAAACTGCAATAAAGTACTACAAAACACAACAAATAAAAAGCAAACTGATGTTTCCCTCAGAGCAAACTGGAGCAGAATCTGGGTGAACCTTTCCAGTAAAGCTCTGAAATGTTTTATTTTACCCCTTAAATAGAAGGTTTAGTTCCTAGCTCCACCTCCCTCAGTTTACAGATCATTAACCTTAGCTGACCTCTTGTAACTTATGTGTGGTTCCTTAATTGACCTATTCTAATTACTGTCTGACTCAGAAGAGACAAAGCTGTCATCTCTTTTCTAGTTTTAGTATGCAGTTAAAAGGAGAATACAAGTAAAACACAGTGTAAAGACAAACAAATTGTAGTATGCAAAATAGAAAAAGGTGCAAAATTAATACAAAACACAACAAATAAAAAGCAATCTAACATTTTCCTCACAGCAAACTGTAGCACAACCTGGATGTGCCTTTCAAGTAAAGCTCAGAAATGTTTTATTTTACCCCTTAAATAGAAGGTTAAGATCCTAAATCCACCCCCTCAGTTCACAGATGATTAACCTTAGCTGACCTGTTGTAACTTATGTGTGACTCCTTAACTGACCTCTTCTAATTTCTGTTTGACTCACAGAGCTCTTGTCTCTTTTCAAGTTTTAGTAGGCAGTTAAAAGCAGAATACAAGTAAAATACATTGTAAAGACAAACAAATCATAGTATACAAAATAGAAAAAGCAGCTGAAGTAATACAAAAACACAACAAAACACAACAAATAAAAATAAAACTAATGTTTCCCTCACAGCAAACTGTAGCAGAAGCCTTTCCAGTAAAGCTCAGAAATGTTTTATTTTACCCCTTAAATAGAAGTTTTAGTTCCTAGATCCACCCCTTCAGTTAACAGATGACTAACCTTAGCTGACCTGTTGTAACTTATGTGTGACTCCTTAACTAACCTCTTCTAATCTTTGTCTGACTCACATGAGACAGAGCTGTGGTCTCTTTTCAAGTTTTAGTAGGCAGTTAAAAGCCGAATACAAGTAAAACACATTGTAAAGACAAACAAATCATAGTATACAAAATAGAAAAAGGAGCTAAAGAATACAAAACACAACAAATAAAAAGCAAACTAACGTTCCCTCACAGCAAACTGTAGCAGAATCTGCGTGAGCCTTTCCAGTAAAGCACAAAAATGTTTTTTTTTACCCCTTAAATAGAAGGTTTAGTTTCTGGATCCACCCCTTCAGTTCACAGATCATTAACCTTAGCTGACCTGTTGTAACTTATGTGTGACTCCTTAACCGACCTCTTCTAATTTCTGTTTGACTCACAAGAGACAGAGCTGTGGTCTCTTTTCAAGGTTTTGTATTCAGTTAAAAGCAGATTACAAGTAAAACACAGTGCAAAGAAAAAAAAAACTATACAGAATAGAAAAAGGCAAAAAAGTAAAACAAAACACAGCAAATAAAAAGCTAATTAAAGTTTCCTCTCACAGCAAACTGTAGGAGAACCTGGATGAGTCTTTCCAGTAGAGCTCTGAAATGTTTTATTTTCCCCCTTAAATAGAAGGTTTAGTTCCTAGCTCCACCTCCTCAGTTCACAAGATGATTTACCTTAGCTTTCCTGTTGTAACTTATGTGTGAGTCGTTAACTGACCTCTTCTAATTTTTGTCTGACTCACCAGAGAGAGAGCTGTGGTCTCTTTTCAAGGTTTAGTATTCCCTAATTAATTACCTAGTACTGCCCCTGGCTGCTGTCCGCTCCTGGCCCAGCATCTTTTCCCCATATATCCTGCTCTTCATTGTGCTGTTCCAGTCTATAATTTCTGAGAACCTACCTACCTGGTGACAAAGGACCCATCCAACAAATAAATGGTGGTTTCATCTCTCAGCCTCTATTCCCTGCTCCCTCTCTCAAGGAAACAAGAAATACCCTGCTCTTCATTGTGCTGTTCCAGTCTATAACTTCTGAGAACCAACCTACCTGGTGACAAAGGACCCATCCAACAAATAAATGGTGGTTTCATCTCTCAGCCTCTGTTCCCTGCTCCCTCTCTCAAGGAAACAAGAAAGTATGTTATCTATGTCCTGCCTGTTATGCCTACTACTGTCCACTGTTGCTTCAGGGGTTCTAAAGCACGCTATGAGCCTGGACAGCCAGCAGCCTTTACCCCCAACTATCTACCCTGTAACCAAAACACCTCTACCACCTCATAGTACCCCTCTTACTAACTTTTCCCCCTTCCCTAATCTGACACTAGCTAACCCCTCTTACTGAATTGCCTGTAATACTAGCTTTGTCCAGTAGGTGGCAACCCTATCCCATTCTTTATTTTCCTGCTTTTCCATCTGTTATTCTGCTTTTATTACTCTATATTTCTAATGACCTTGAACTACTCTTAAACCTCACACTTTACCCTTTATTTTAACTTGCGACACCCTCCTGTTTTTCTAATAGACTCCATACTTTTCTCTGCTCTTTCCCACTTTAGACTTCCTTAACTTACCTTCAGTAATCAGCTTTGCTGATTGTTTCTCCTCTAGCTGCTCCATTACCTGTCTCTGACTGTATATCTTTGACTCTACCAACTTCACCACTACTTTTACTTATCCTATCCCTACGTTCTTACCTGTCTTCACTTCTTTGCCTTCCTAACTTCTGCAGCCTTCAGCACCTTATGCATCACCTTCAAGATAATCAGTAGCTTTCTAAGGTAGTCTGTCACCTCCCCCTCCTGACTGTACCGATTTAACATCTTCTCCCCTCCCCTCTCTGCCCTTTATTCTTTTGAAACCCATAAATACCCATAGTCCTGTGTGGCACCATCTTTAATTACTTAGTACTTCCCATGGCTGCTGTCCACTCCTGGCCCAACGTCTTTTCCCTCTGGTAAGTAGTGTTTGGTTGACTGTATTTGTCCTGCCCTATGCTAAAGTGTTTAATTGTGAACTATATGCTTAAAGCCAAACTATTGTTAATTGTATTGTGCGCCTAAAAGCCATATCCTACTCTGTAGCTGCCTTTGTTACTTGTTGATTGTTTCACTAAGCGAGTAATGGCTATTTAGTATTAAGCTACCCTCCTGGAGCCTCTATATGAATTGCTAAGTTTTCAGGTGCTTGATTTATGCCTGTAATGGCTACTTAAACAGCTGCAGCTTGGGCTACTTTTAAATGTCAGTTTAATATTTGTCATGCTTGTTAAATGGTAATTTTATATTTTTCATTGCTTGTTATGCTGAAACAAAAGCACGAACACTCGCCATAGGCTTAAATGGCTGCTGTTTGTGCTGTTTGGGTATTAGTTTTTAGCCTGTAACGGTTATTTTAAAAATTGAGAGCTAGTCAATTCGGCAGCTTAAACGGATGCTTTTTGACTTGCTCGGGTACTGGTTTTTCACTAGTTTTTAGCCTGTAACGGCTATGTTGCTAAATTGAAGCTAGCTTTACTTGATGGCTTAAAACGGCTGCTGTATGTCTTGTTTCAGTACTATTTTTTAGCCTGTAACAGCTGTATTGAAAGTTGAGAGCTAATTCACTTCACAGATTATACGGCTGTTGTATGTCTTGCTTGGGCACTGATTTTTAGCCTCTATCGGCTATTCTGAATATTGGGAGCCAGTTCTAGTCGGCAGATTAAATGGCTGCTGTCTGTGTAGCTAGTGTACTAGATTCTTAGCCTATTTACGGCTATTTCGTAAGTTAGGGGCTAGTTTTTAGTTTTTATTTCCTTAAATAAAATAAAACTGTTATAGCCATTAGCATCACACGGCCCACGTGGAAGTTACTATGTCCGTTCTGAAACCCACCAGTTGATGTAACTGCTGCTTGTGCTATGGCCATCAGGAAGATTGGGAACCAAATCTACTTTTACTTATTTTTATTTTTAAAATAGAAAAATAAATAAATACATAAATAAATAAATAAATAAATAAATAAAAAGGCTTGGAATGGTCTTTTAGCATCACACTAACCACGTGGAAGCTAGTAAGTGAGAGCCTATGCTCACTTGTTGATCCCAGTGCTGTTTGTATTGCCTTTGGGAACTAGTTTCTAGCCTGTACCAGCTACTTCTTTCCCTCAGGGAGCTACTATTAACAGTTCCTTGCCCTATAAAGTCTAGAAGCCATTGTTTAAGCCTTTCTTAATAGCCCTCACGCTATCAGCTATAAAGATAATTATCTCTACATTTTACTGTAACAGTTAAGGGTCTCATGGATTAGATACTTTGAAAAACTTTTTAATAACTAGTAACATCCAGTGAGTGCTCTGTTGCTAATCACTAAAGATAACAATTCTACCATTATGACTGGTATGCTAGCGTAGTGAGCGAATGGTAACTGTGGAATACTAAGACTACATTAATGGGAACTTTGTAGAGGGTAAAACGCCTGAGTATCTGTCCCTGTTAGTTACTGCATATTTCTACAGAATTGTTTAATGGTGCACTATATGTTGTATTAAATAATGTGCTGCCTCCTTTGACCAAAGCTTAGTGTAGATTATGAGGCTGCCTGCTACCAGCCCTAACTCACACCAGGTGATTATATACTGAAATCTTGCTATTTCTCCATGCATTTTTCCTGATTTATGGCTATCCAGTTATTTACATGCATTTATGTCTGTTTATATCTTAAAGCTAATGAGTAGTATGTTGTCCTATTGAGTCTACAGAAAATGACCTGCTAAATAATAATCTCACAGAATTGCTATCACACTTATGATACTGGTAGCTTCTAGCATAAATAAGCAAATGTACAAATGCTAACTGTTTTTATAATATTGCCTTAGCTACCATACTTTGTGCTAGCTTCTTGCTACTCACCACCACTGTTGTCTCTCTCTCTCTCTCTCTCTCTCTCCTACAAGAACCCTGCTCTTCATTGTGCTGTTCCAGTCTATAACTTCGGAGAACCTACCTACCTGGTGACAAAGGACCCATCCAGCAAATAAACGGTGGTTTCATCTCTCAGCCTCTATTCCCTGCTCCCTCTCTCAAGGAAACAAGAAAGTATGTTATCTATGTCCTGCCTGTAAAGCCTACTACTGTCCACTGTTGCTTCAGGGGTTCTAAAGAACGTTCCGAGCCTGGACAGCCATCAGCCTTTACCCCCTCAACTAACTACCCTGTAACCAAAACACCTCCACCACCTCATAGTACCCCTCTTACTAACTTGTCCCCTTCCCTAATCTGACACTAGCTAACCCCCCTTACTGAATTGCATGTAATACTAGCTTTGTCCAGTAGGTGGCACCCCTATACCATCCTTTATTTTCCTGCTTATCCATCTGTTATTTTGCTTTTATTACTCTATATTTCTAATGACTTTGAACTACTCTTAAACCTCACACTTTGCCCTTTATTTTAACTTGCTACACCCTCCTGTTTTTCTAATAGACTCCTTATTTATCTTTGCTCTTTCCCACTTTAGACTTACTTAACTTACCTTCAGTAATCAGCTTTACTGATTGTTTCTCCTCTAGCTGCTCCATTACCTGTCTCTACCCGCTCTGTTCACCCTGCGGGCTCACTCCGCTCCCCTACCCTACTCCCAATTCCCACCCACCCCCAGTGCTGTTAACCTTATACTTCTACAGCCACACCCCTTCACTTATCACCCTATCACAGACTACTTCTACTTAACAACCCACCCCAACCTCAATTTCCTTTATCAGTTTTTACATTTTAAGTCCACACCCTAACATCTCCACTCTACTTCATTCCTGTATTGCTAACATTATACAGCCTTCTCTCCTATACCCACCTCTATTTTATTGTATTATACACTTTTTCTCTCAACCAGCTCTACCTCTTACAGCACTGTCTCCTTTCTACCACCTCTATTTTATCACATACTAGACACCTTACCTCAACTTACTCTACCACCTTACCTTTACATCCAAATGGCCCTAACACACAAATATATTCACACAAACCTACCACTCTTAACTACTATTCTAGTTTCTCTTACTCCTCCATACACACTAACCTTCTTTGAACATTTTTCTCTTCCTGACCACCACCACCCCTACCAGCAAACTCTACCAATTTCGCACATACACTCCCTCAACCACATTAATATAACCTCCACTTCTATCTACATACTTCCAAAGTATCACAGATCTACCCATGTTACTTACTTCCATGACAAAAAAAAACCCACACAACTATTACAAAATCCTAAAGTTAATACAATATCCTCAAAAACACTCCCTATTAGATGGTGATATTCATCCAAACCCCGGCCCCAATACAGATGTTCCCACTAACCCAAACAACCTAACATCTCATGCTACCATTACCTCAAAAGACCATCTAACTCCCTCTTGATAGCTCACCTCAACATCCATAGTGTTAACAATAAAATTACCCACCTACATGCACTCTTATAAGTGCATGCATTCAATATTCTCTGTATTACAGAGACATGGCTAAAGCCCTCAACTCAGGACCATGAAATTACCCCTCCTGGGTATAATATCCTGAGATGTGACCACAAAACCAAAAAAGGTGGAGGTGTAGCCATTTTGTTTAAATCAGAACTCCAAGTTTCACTCTTCAATGTGCTCCTGCCCTCAAATACTAATGCAGAAATCCTTACTGCTAAACTTCAAATCAACAACTCCAAAGCTATTTATCTAATGTGTTCCTATCTTCCCCCTGGAAACAATATCAATACTCTTGAAAACATACTTAGTTGCCTCTCTACTCACATACCTTAGGAAACCATTGTGCTAGGTGACTTTAATATAGACTGGGCAACCTTTACCTCCCCTAATCCTATCAATCACATAAATCTTTATGGATTCTCACAAATAAAAACCACACCTACTAGAATCCATAAACCAAGCAGCAAGGAAACCACCCTAGACTGGATCCTTCTAAACAGCCATCTTGATACTTATAAACCAGGAACCCATCCAGATGATATCAGTGACCATGCTCTAACCTATATTATTAAACAAAGATTTCATAGCCCTAATACTAATATTTTTAAAACCACCTGTTCTAAAAAAAAACTTTAAACCAGACAGAAACCTTCCAAAATGAACTGAAAGCATGTGACTGGTCACTATTGTATCATCTTCAACTTGATGAAGCAGTGACCTACTTTAATACTAGATTCCTACAAATCCTAGATTACCATGCCCCCCTATCGCTTTTCCTGAAAAAATACCAAAATTGCCCCATGGCTCACAAAACAAACTAGGCAAAAGATCCTCTTAAGAAATAAAATGTGGTCCAAATGGAGAGCCTCTAAAAGTCCATCAGATCAGCTTTATTTTAAACAGTTAAGAAATGCCACCAAAAAAGACATTCTACAAGACAAAAATAACTACTACCTTCACCTCCAACAAACCCACCAACAAAACCCACAAAAGTTCTGGTCAGGCATCAACAAACTACTTCAGCCAGGCCATTCTAAAACTCCTGCACCATCAGGATTCAACCATAATAACTCTAAGCATATTCCCGATGCCTTTAATAACTATTTTACTGAAGCCATTCAAACCCTAGCGAATACATTACCACCTAGTACCACCTCCCCATTAAACACCATGAATAGTCCAGCTCCAACCTTTCATATACAACCTGTACCTACATCCCTCATTTGCAACCTCCTTCAAAAACTCAAACCATGCACCCCTTCTGCTGACTGTCTTCCAGCTGAATACCTACAAATAGCAGCTAAAGCCATTGCCTATCCCATCTCCATCCTTATAAATAGAACAATTTTGGAAAGCGCAATCCCTTCCATATGGAAAGTCTTCCATATCATCCCACTACATAAAGGTGGGACATCTACTGAGCTTTCCAACTTTTGACCAATCGCCTTACTCCCTCCAATAGCCAAAATAATGGAAAAATGCATCCACAGACAACTACTTGACCACCTTCTCCAGAATAATTTACTTGCCAACTCCCAGCACGGCTTTAGACCTTTCCATAGCACAACAACTGCCCTGCTATCCTTTTCTGACTGTATAAACAAAAATCGTAACAATAAGTCTCTTTCTTCTGCACTATGTATTGACCTTTCAAAAGCCTTTGATATGGTTAACCATCACATGTTTATTGATGTACTAAAAGCCCAATCACTGGACCCACAAGCAGTACTCTGGTTTAAATCTTATTTAGAAAACAGACAGCAAGCAGTGCTTTGGGATAAAAATCTTTCTACACTCCTCCCTGTGAACATAGGAGTTCCACAAGGCTCTATTTTAGGCCCGCTTCTCTTTTCACTGTTTATCAATGATCTACATGCAAAAATTCCTAAAGCCACCTGCATACAATATGCAGATGACTTTACTTTAATATGTTCAGCCAAGTCCATTAACTCACTCCAGACCCTCACCCAGACAGTATTTAACACTGTTGAAAATTGGTTCACACAACACTCCCTCATGCTGAACCCCCAAAAAACAAAATTATTGCTGTTTGCTCCTACTCAAAAGTCATCACAACTTCACTTCACAGTAACCAATAACAATGGAACTAATATATCCCCTGACACTACAACTCGTCTCCTGGGAATAACAATTGACAACAACCTTAGCTATGATGACCATATTAATACTACAATAAAGTCTGTCAACAAAAAACTAGGCACCCTTTATAGAATCAAACCCTTCATTACCCCTATAGCCAGAACCACTACTGCTCAGACCCACCTGATCTCTACCCTGTTCTATGCTTTTGCAATATATACCAATCTTTCTAAAAACAACCTTTCCAAACTTTCAACCAGTTACAATAACATAGCCCGATTTGCAACTGGCACCCCCTTTAGAACTCACAACTGTCACAACCTAAAACAACTGGGATGGTTAGAACTGCAGAACCAACTACTTTGTCAACAACTTCTTATCACCCAAAAGATCCTTTACCACCCTAATAATATCCCTATCCTCACTAATCTGATTACCCCCTATAAAAATCTTCCAGCACTATGCTCAGCTAATAAGCTTCTAGTTTCCACTATTAAATCCAACAACAAATCAGGGGACTCACTTTTCACCAACACAGTGGGAAAAACCTGGAACCAGCTTCCTAGTGAACGTTCTACCCTTGCTTCCACACTGCTTTTAAAAAAAAACATCTTAAAGAATATCTTAAAACTCACTGGCTTTGTCCCTGCTCTAACCCTGAATGATATCTCATGCCCCCTTCTTGCTCTCCCAATGCTTCTCTACTCCACTGTTCTATATTGCCTACCTGTAATAAAGATTTCTTCAAAAAAAAAAAAAATTAATTTTTGGAATCTCCATATACTTTTTTAGCTCTCAAATGTTTGTTTGTTTCTCTATATTTGATCTTGGCTTAAACACACTAAAGAACTCTGTACAAGTTTACCGTACCTACAATATAAACAATGTACTATAACTCATTTTACTATTGATATATATTGTACGCTTTGTCACGGCCGCTGCTTGGAGCTTTTCTCCCTGGGCCTCTACTGAAAATAGACATATATCCAGTTAGACTAGCCCAATCAACAAATGTAAAATAAAATAAAATAAATAAAATTTGGTATTCAGTTAAAAGCAGATTACAAGTAAAACACAATGTAATGAAAAAAATCACAGTATACAGAATAGAAAAAGACAATAAAGTAAAACAAAACACAGCAAATAAAAAGCAAATTAAAGTTTCCCTCACAGCAAACTGTAGGAAAACCTGGTTGAGTCTTTCCAGTAAAGCTCTGAAATGTTTTATTTTCCCTCTTAAACAGAAGGTTTAGTTCCTAGCTCAACCTGCTCAGCTCACAGATGATTAACCTTAGCTGACCTGTTGTAACTTATGTGTGAGTCATTAACTGACCTCTTCTGATCTTTGTCTGACTCACATGAGACAGAGCTGTGGTCTCTTTTCAAGTTTTAGTAGGCAGTTAAAAGCAGAATACAAGTAAAACACATTGTAAAGACAACAAATCATAGTATAAAAAATAGAAAAAGGAGCTAAAATAATACAAAACACAACAAATAAAAAAACTAACTAACGTTTCCCTCACAGCAAACTGTAGCAGAAGCCTTTCCAGTAAATCTCAGAAATGTTTTATTTTACCCCTTAAATAGAAGGTTTAGTTCCTTGATCCACCCCTTCAGTTCACAGATGATTAACCTTAGCTGACCTGTTGTAACTCATGTTTGACTCCTTAACTGACCTCTTCTAATTTCTGTTTGACTCACAAGAGACAGAGCTGCGGTCTCTTTTCAAGGTTTAGTATGCAGTTAAAAACGGATTACAAGTAAAACACAATGTAAAGAAAAAAATCACAGTATACAGAATAGAAAAAGGCAATAAAAACACAGCAAATAAAAAGAAAATTAAAGTTTCCCTCACAGCAAACTGTAGGAGAACCTGGCTGAGTATTTCCAGTAAATCTCTGAAATGTTTTATTTCCCCCCTGAAATAGAAGGTTTAGTTCCTAGCTCCACCTCCCCAGTTCACAGATGATTAACCTTAGCTGACCTGTTGTAATTTATGTGTGAGTCGTTAACTGACCTCTTCTAATTCTTTTCTGACTCACAAGAGACAGAGCTGTTGTCTCTTTTCAAGTTTTATTAGGCAGTTAAAAGCAGACTACAAGTAAAACTCAGTGTAAAGAAAACAAATCACAGTATACAAAATAGAAAAAGGCAATAAATTAATATAAAACACAGCAAATAAAAAGCAAACTGATGTTTTCCTCACAGCAAATTGTAGCAGAATCTGGGTGAGACTTTCCAGTAAAGCACTGAAATGGTTTATTTTACCCCTTAAATAGGTTTAGTTCCTAGCTCTACCCCCTAAGTTCACAGATGATTAACCTTAGCTGACCTGTTGTAACTTACGTGTCACTCCTTAATTGACCTCTTCTAATTTCTGTATGACTCACAAGAGACAGAGCTGTGGTATCTTTTCAAGTTTTAGTATGCAGCTAAAAAGAAGAACAAGTAAAAGACAGTGTAAAGAAAACAAATCACAGGATATAAAATAGAAAAAGGCAGTAAAGTAATAGAAAACCCTACAAATAAAAACTAACGTTTCCCTCACAGTAAACTGTAGCAGAATCTGTGTGAGCCTCTCCAGTAAAGCCCTGAATTGTTTTATTTTACCCCTTAAACAGAAGGTTTAGTTCCTAGCTCTACCCCTCAGTTCACAGATGATTAACCTTATCTAATCTGTTGTAACTTATCTGTGACTGCTTAATTGACCTGAACTAATTACTGTCTGACTCACAAGAGACAGAGCTTTGGTCTCTTTTCAAGTTTTAATATGCAGTTAAAATCAGAATACAAGAAAAACAAAGTGTAAAGAAAACAAATCACAGTTTACAAAATAGAAAAAGGCAATAACATAGTGGAAAAACAACAAATAAAAAGTAAAATAATGTTTCCTTCACAGCAAACTGTATCAGAATCAGGGTGAGCCTTTCCAGTATTGTTCTGAAATGTTTTATTTTACTCCTGAAATAGAAGGTTTAGTTCCTAGCTCCACCACCTCAGTTCACAGATGATTAACATTATCTAACCTGTTGTAACTTATGTGTGACTCCATAATTGACCTCTTCTCATTTCTGTCTGACTCACAAGAGACAGCACTGTGATCTCTCTTCAAGTTTTAGTATGCAGATAAAAGCAGAATACAAGTAAAACACAGTGTAAAGAAAACAAATCACAGTATACAAAATAGAAAAAGGCAATAAAGTAATGGAAAACACAAGAAATAAAAAGCAAACTAATATTTCCTTCAAAGCAAACTGTAGCAGAGTGTGGGAAAACAAATCACAGTATACAAAATAGAAAAAGGCAATAAAGTAATGCAAAACACAACAAATAAAAAGCAAACTAATGTCTCCTTTACAGCAAACTGTAGCAGAATGTGGGTGAACCTTTCCAGTAAAGCTCTGAAATGTTTTATTTTGCCCCTTAAATAGAAGGTTTAGTTCCTAGCTCCACCCACTCAGTTCACAGATGATTAACTCTAGCTGACCTGTTGTAACTTATGTGTGACTCCTTAATTGATTTGTTCTAATTACTGTCTGACTCACAAGAGACAGGGCTGTGGTCTCTTTTCAATTTTTATTAGGCAGTTAAAAGCAGACTACAAGTAAAACACAGTGTAAAGAAAATAAATCACAGTATACAAAATAGAAAAATGCAATAAATTAATATAAAACACAGCAAATAAAAAGCAAACTAATGTTTTCCTCACAGCAAACTGTAGCAGAATCTGGGTGAGACTTTCCAGTAAAGCTCTGAAATGTTTTATTTTTGCCCCTTAAATAAAAGGTTTACTTGCAAGCTCTACCCCCTCAGTTCACAGATGATAAACCTTAGCTGACCTGTTGTAACTTACGTGTCACTCCTTAATTGACCTCTTTTAATTTCTGTCTGACTCACAAGCGACAGAGCTGTGGTCTCTTTCACATTTTTGTATGCAGCTAAAAAAAGGACAAGTAAAATACAGTGTAAAGAAAACAAATCACAGTATATAAAATAGAAAAAGGCAGTAAAGTAATAGAAAACCCAACAAATAAAAAGTAAACTAATGTTTCCCTCACAGTAAACTGTAGCAGAATCTGGGTGAGCTTTTCCAGTAAAGTTCTGAAATGTTTTATTTTACCTCTTAAATAGAAGGTTTAGTTCCTAGCTCTACCCCTCAGTTCACAGACGATTAACATTATCTAACCTGTTGTAACTTTTGTGCGACTCCTTAATTGATCTCTTCTCATTTCTGTCTGACTCACAAGAGACAGCGCTTTGATCTCTCTTCAAGTTTTAGTATGCAGATAAAAGCAGAATACAAGTAAAACACAGTGTAAAGAAAACAAATCACAGTATACAAAATAGAAAAAGGCAATAAAGTAATGCAAAACACAACAAATAAAAAGCAAACTAATGTTTCCTTCACAGCAAACCATAGCAGAATGTGCGAAAACAAATCATAGTATACAAACTAGAAAAAAGCAATAAAGTAATGCAACACACAATAAATAAAAAGCAAACTAACATTTCCTTCACAGCAAACTGTAGCAGAATGTGGGTGAGTCTTTCCAGTAAAGCTCTGAAATGTTTTATTTTAAACCTTAAATAGAAGGTTTAGTTCCTAGCTCCACCTCCCTCAGTTTACAGATCATTAACCTAGGCTGACCTTTTGTAACTTATGTGTGACTCCTTAATTGACCTGTTCTAATTACTGTCTGACTCACAAGAGACAGAGCTGTCATCTCTTTTCTAGTTTTAGTATGCAGTTAAAAGGAGAATACAAGTAAAACACAGTGTAAAGACAAAAAAATCGTACTATGCAAAATAGAGAAAGGTGCTAAAGTAATACAAAACACAACAAATAAAAAGCAATCTAATGGTTCCCTCAAAGCAAACTGTAGCAGAATCTGGATGTGCCTTTCAAGTAAAGCTCTGAAATGTTTTATTTTACCCCCTAAATAGAAGGTTTCGTTCCTAGATCCACCACCTCAGTTCATAGATGATTAACCTTAGCTGACCTGTTGTAACTTATGTGTGACTCCTTAACCAACCTCTTCTAATTTCTATTTGACTCAAAAGAGACAGAGCTCTGGTCTCTTTTCAAGGTTTAGTATTCAGTTAAAAGAAGATTACAAGTAAAACACAGTGTAAAGAAAAAAAAATCACAGTATACAGAATAGAAAAAGGCAAAAAAGTAAAACAAAACACAGCAAATAAAAAGCAAATTAAAGTTTCCCTCACAGCAAACTGTAGGAGAACCTGGATGAGTCTTTCCAGTAAAGCTCTGAAATGTTTTATTTTCCCCTTAAATAGAAGGTTTAGTTCCTAGCTCCACCTCCTCAGTTCACAGATGATTAACCTTAGCTGACCTGTTGTAACTTATGTGTGAGTCATTAACTGACCTCTTCTAATTTTTGTCTGACTCACCAGAGAAAGAGCTGTGGTCTTTTTTCAAGGTTTAGTATTCAGTTAAAAGTAGATTACAAGTAAAACACAGTGTAAAGAAAAATATCGCAGTATACAGAATAGAAAAAGGCAATAAAGTAAAACAAAACACAGCAAATAAAAAGCAAATTAAAGTTTCCCTCACAGCAAACTGTAGGAGAACCTGGTTGAGTCTTTGCAGTAAAGCTCTGAAATGTTTTATTTTCCCCCTTAAATAGAAGGTTTAGTTCCTAGCTCCACCTCCTCAGTTCGCAGATGATTAACCTTAGCTGACCTGTTGTAACCTATGTGTGATTCGTTAACTGACCTCTTCTAATCTTTGTCTGACTCACATGAGACAGAGCTGTCATCTCTTTTCAAGTTTTAGTAGGCATTTAGAAGCAGAATACAAGTAAAATACATTGTAAAGACAAACAAATCATAGTATACAAAATAGAAAAAGGAGCTAAAATAATACAAAACACAACAAATAAAAAGAAAACTAATGTTTCCCTCACAGCAAACTGTAGCAGAAGCCTTTCCAGTAAAGCTCAGAACTGTTTTATTTTACCCCTTAAATAGAAGGTTTAGTTCCTAGATCCACCCCTTCAGTTACAGATGATTAACCTTAGCTGACCTGTTGTAACTTATGTGCGACTCCTTAAATGACCTCTTCTAATTTCTGTTTGACTCACAAGAGACATAGATGTGGTCTCTTTTCAAGGTTTAGTATTCAGTTAAAAGCAGATTACAAGTAAAACACAGTATAAAGAAAAAAAATCACAGTATACAGGATAGAAAAAGGCAATAAAGTAAAACAAAACACAGCAAATACAAAGCAAATTAAAGTTTCCCTCACAGCAAACTGTAGGAGAACCTGGTTGAGTCTTTCCAGTAAAGCTCTGAAATGTTTTATTTTCCACCTTTAAAAGAAGGTTTAGTTCCTACCTCCATCTCCTCAGTTTACAGATGATTAACCTTAGCTGATCTGTTGTAACTTATGTGTGAGTCGTTAGCTGACCTCTTCTTATCTTTATCTGACTCACATGAGACAGAGCTGTGGTCTCTTTTCAAGTTTTAGTTGGCAGTTAAAAGCAGATTACAAGTAAAACACAGTGTAAAGAAAAGAATCACAGTATACAGAATAGAAAAAGGCAAAAAAGTAAAACAAAACACAGTAAATAAAAAGCAAATTAAACTTTCCTCTCAGCAAACTGTAGGAAAACCTTGTTGAGTCTTTCCCGTAAAGCTCTGAAATGTTTTATTTTCCACCTTAAATAGAAGGTTTAGTTCCTAGCTCATTTTGCAATTCTGAGGTAACTTTTGACCCTTTGTGTGCTTTTCTGACAACCATTTTATCAGATATCTGAACCTTAAACATTTTGTTTAATCAATAAGCCTTTTGTGCCTCTCACTTATTTAATAATGCAGTTTGTGCCCTTGCATTGTTGCATTTTATCTTTTTTTATATAAAATAGACTGTTTGTACAAGTTTTCATTACTTTTGGTTCTTTTTTGGCTCTTTTTCATGCTCATTTCTCTTAGTTTACCTTCACTGTTGTCTCTGCACCTCATGACTCTGAATATGTCTCTGGAATCTCGGTTCTGACACCATATCACTTGTCTAGTCAGGATACAATAGACAAGACTTTGTGGGTTCTGTTCAAGAAGCTTTATTATGTACAAACACATCAGAATTGAGACTTAATAACTTTAACTTAGATAGACTTATATACAAACTTGCTATTACACTCATACATGCTCACTGTCTGGCTGCACTCTCAAAATGGCACTGAAGTTAGCATGTGCTGACTACTTATATGCACATTCAGTCCTTGAATTGCTTCTTAAAGATACAGCACACATACTCTATTCTACAACAACCTTCTCAGTGCCAGATATACTGGTTTGTGAGGAAGAGAGCATAGGCTCTAGGTTCTTAATGTAATTGCAATCTCTCACAAATTGTGTTCCTAGGTGGTAGTAGTAGAGGGTTGTCCGTGTACATGAAGCAGGTGCTACACTGTCTCAGGATGCCCATATCAACCAGACTGACAGGAAAAAATGTAGGAAATTGTCCAACCATATTTGTCAGAACCTGAGGGAGAGAGTTCAGAGAGAGCTAAGAGGGCAAGGGATGGAAGGTCTAAGAGTAGTATTACTAGGTGATCACACAAGTGCTACTAAGGGAAAATTTGTAGCTGGAATAAATCACAGAGGAATAAAAATGGTGCAGCTGTGGTGCGTGATGTGCAAACAATCCCAAACTAGCTCAAAGATGGTGTTTAAATACCACAAAAAAAATAGAAGATTCTAGTAACAAAGAAATCTAGCCAATTCTGCTAGTCCCTGCTTTCTTTACCAATCAGCTTGTGCCAGAAGAGGTCCAGGCAGCCCTGCTACTCTCACTATCAGTGGAGATAGGCCCCTACCAACACAAGATGGCTGCCAGAAACATAGAAGGCAAAGAAAAACAGTTCTGGATGCAACAAACCTGCATCCAGACTATGCCACTCAATTTAAGGGTTAAGCACACAGTAAAACTCACAAAAAAGCACAGATTAACCACTTATAGACAAAAACAGAACTCACAGTATGAAAAATTACAGTTAAACATTAATGATATTTAGTAAAATGTAGTTAAAAAGTAATGAAATGCAGTTAATCTGTAAATTGCTTTAAAACAGTACAAATGTGATAAATTAGCTTTTTGCCTTTTCACTATGTGTTAAGTTATTAGCTGCTTCCTACACAGCATGTGCTGTCCATTTAATGTCATGCCATACTTAAAAATTACACTATTGAGACTGTAACATGAACAAATATGTTTCAATTCACTATCCATTGTTTAAATGAAACATGCAGCTAAAGTCCCGATGTTGTACAGATTTCAGGTTGTAGTCTCTGCAGATTTCATTATGTCATAATAATTGATTCCTATGTGAACACAAAGTCTAAATTCAATATATATTCAAACATACACATTGCAGCAAACTCTAAAATCCACGTTTTGCAAGTTTTCCACAGAGCTGGCCTCAGCTAGAAAAACGAACATTGCAAACAAATTGCATATGTGTTTTTGTAATTCTTTGACTGGCAGATGCAATTTAAACCATTGCAGTTAGCATGCAGATGTTCTTTATTGTGTTGTCTAGTTTTGCCAGTAGAAGCAATGTTAGTTGGGATCTTTCAGAAACTGCACTGTTCTTTGGCAACACGTTTTGCTTACACTAAAACAGCAAGCCCAGATGGACAGAACTGGCTTTCACTTAATGTCTATGCATAAATGAACAACCTCAGTGCAAGGATCTGTCACATTGTTGGAAGCTCTGCAGTTTTGATATGTTCGTGTAAGCAGCAAAAACCATGACATGCTATGTCACTGTGCTACATCATCACATCATGACTGTGCTGCCCAGGTCAGAATGATTACGCATTTGTATGGTCATGTCATTCTTCATCTATTACTTAAAATTCAGTACATTTCTCAGTTATATTGTAGCAGAGAATGCCATGTACCTTGACACTTCATCAAACTGGGTTAATGTCAACTGATAGGTGACCAAGATCTTGTTGAATGATACTTTGTCAAACCTGGAGAAATACTGGCACAGCTGATTAAAAATCAGTTGATGCAACATGATGGCAGTATTTCTGTGTAAGGTTGTAGAATATGCCCTTTCCCCACTGTGGTGTGATTTCAGAGTTGCCTTCTTATTAATGACAGAAGGACAGATATTTTACTATTGCCTACTAGCTAATGACAAAGGGACATGTATTTTACTATTGCCTTCTTATTACAGTGGTAAAAACACTGAGTAAAACTCAATGTTTTTTCAGCTGTCTCACTAATGACAGAGGGACAGATATTTTACTATTAGGGATAGATATTTTACTTAAATACTAAAACATAAAAAATAAAAATACAAGTAAGAAAACATTTTTTTTTATAAAGAATGCTTTTTATTCAGTCGCTCTAAAAAGTAAAAAAAGAAAGAAGAGTGAAAACCTTGCAAAAGAAACACAGACAAGCTGATTTCAGAAAAGCATTTGTGGTTGGTCTTGCTGATTCTGGTAATAAGAAACCAGAAGAACTAGCAGGAATCAACAAAACCAACCACAAATGCTTTTCTGAAATCAGCTTGTATGTGTTTCTTTTGCAATTTGTTCACTCTTTTTATTTTTTACTTTTTAGTGTGACTGAATAAAAAGCATTCATTATTTAAAACAATCTTTTTAAAATATTTTTTCACATTTAACTTAGACCTAATTTTAGTACACCAGGTATTTACAAGAGTAGGTTTTTGCTTAAGGGCTTTGGCATCAGATGGGAGATAAGAAAAGGGAATACTGAACAAAAGAGGTTCCAGCACTAATCCCTGTGGGCCATCACTGGTTACTTTCATATACTCTAAAAAATGTATCTTACTTCCTGCTTTTGTACTCTTGTCAAGGATTCTTCTGACTGCACTTTAAATAAAGCATCCCTAGTCTCTTTGCTTGAAATTCAGCTTGCAAAAACTGGCTTTAGTACAATAATGTCATACATTTACTCTACTTTTCTGTTTCCTTGCTGTCTGATTGTATAGTTTGCTGCATTTATTCTTTCCTTTATCCTCAAATAGTCCCTGATATTTGGGCAAAATTTTGATTTCAATGGAGGATCATAGCATTCCGACTGGATCTCCTGGTTGAAATTCCCTAAGGCAGTCCTTATTATAAATTTGTTGCATTTTCTGGGCTCTCGGCATGAGTTCCTTAATATGGGCATTTGAATGGTGTCTTTTCTTCTTCCCAAGTTTCCTTAGCAATGTCAAGAAGCTCTCTCAGATGCCTGACAAAGAAAACCTGTGACACGTCTCTCATAGTTTTACTACTTGTATTAGTAACATTCTGCAGCATGGATTTCATTGTTTTATTAAGCTTCTTTATTAATTCAGTCTAGATGGTAGAATGAGGTCTTCAACTTTTTGATTTGACTATAAAGCACTGACACAGCTGATGCAGTACCGCTAATGCAAAGTGTCTTGGTTGAACTCTCCTTGGGGCACTCACTCTGAAGAATAACACTATCTGTTCTCTGAGAATAGCATCAGCATTAGCTTTGTGTAACAGAAATGCTTTTGGAATTTGCTAACATAGTATGTTATGACTAGCATGCAGTCATACCAATCCTTAAATTTTACAATTGGTCAAAAGCTGTCCTTGGCAATATATTCAAATGGCACTTCTGTGATGGGATTTGGGATCAAGGAACCTTTATACCCAGGATGGGGTATTTTTTGATATTCTGGATAAAAAGCATAAAAGTTTTCACTCTTTTTTTCATTATGCCTTGCAAGTAAAATATGGCTAGTTTTGTCCATCCCTAGGTGAGCTCTTAGTGTATTAGTTTAGACTACCTTTCAGTACTAGTGTCTAACAACATTTTGGTACTAGTAACTCTGTATAAGTCATGATCTTTTAACTCACAGTAGGGTTAAAAAGAAATGGAAATGCCTTGTTCACTATTTTCCCCTACAACCTTGGTTATGTTTTCCTTTGCATACTTAAAGTATCATCTTCCCATTGTGCTTTTATAAAGTTTAAGCGACTGTAAATCCACTATCACGTGATTACTTTCTTCATCGATTTACCTTGGGCTGTAAGGTGCATTGTTTTCACTAAAAACACAGGCACTGTAGCCTCTTCTACATCTTCCCCTGTAAAGGGAAGTTCTAAACCAAAGTTGTTGCCATCTTGGTTATCTCCGCTATCAGCACCAGACTCGAGTGCTTTCTTTTCTTTTCGGTTTTCCCCCTGCATCAACTTACTCATGTGCACTAACCCTACACATTAAGTTACTAAGAACCCTTTCCCTTACAGTGCAACTAATCAAGACAAAAGGACACAGAACACACACTACACCAAATGGGTATAACTGTAAATCTACCCCCTTACCTTACCCTAACTTTTATCCTAACCCATGAACAGTTATACATAAACTCTGTAACAGATTCCTGCACATTCGTACTACCAACTTTTTAGTCATTCCTTTTCTTACACACTCCTATGTCTGTATACTGTATAAAGCTTGAAGTCAACCAAATGTATATCAACCATGTGTGCTGTTGCATTGTTTCAACCATTTATGTTACACATTTGTCTTTTCAAACATAATATTTTTCTGAATATGTTAGAAAGAGGTTAGGGGAGAGTAGAATTGGCAGACCAAACTGGACCAGAGGATAACTCACCCAGACATCCATCATGAGCATGATTTGATACTGGAGGCTCAATACCTGGGCCAGCTAGTCAGTTGATTCCATGCAAGGAGATATGCTATGTTGTCTAGGCAAGCTTCTAATTGCCAGACTAGCTAAGACATAACCCAGTCACCCATTTCTAACAACAGGTGAACACAAGGGTCTTATTTGTGCTACTCTTGGATAAGAAACATCTGCCCCATACTCCATACTGAGATATAGTCATATAAGGCCCCACTGAGCACTCCAAAGTCACCTTTGGCAGGTTGATTTCCATGGCCTGTTGAGAGGTAGTACTGTGACTATTGGTGACCCAGCATCAATGACACCAGTTGGAGCAGCAATAGCTGCCTGTCTTTGTACACCTGCCTCCACCAAATATAGACATGTGCAAGGATGAGAAAAAAAACAGAAAGATAAGGGAAAACACATTAGTACACATGCATGTCTTTTCAGGCTTGCTAGTTGTTGCTGAAGCACCTACCAAGGGGAGAAAACGCTGAGAGAAGAAAAGGAGCCACTTTTGTGATTTTAAGTATTTTCTTCTGATATTTTGTTAAGTTTTACTGCTTTGCTGCCTACTTTTTGGCATTTTCTGGCTTGCTAAAGTTTATATCTGTAACAGTACCAGTACTTGGAGCACATCTATAGCCTGTTTACTGCATTTCCTGTGTTGCACTTAATTTAAAATCGTTTTTTTTTTCTCTAAAAACTGCATTTTACCTGATTTTGGCCTAGCACTCAAGTGTGGGGTCATTTATTGCACTGTTGTGATTATTTTGCTGCTTGTGTGTCTCTGCTACCTTTAAACTACAACAAAAAGAAAAAAATCTTGCTTTTTTCCCACTTTCTGAAAGTTAAGAAAGTTCAGTTACAGATTTGCTGTTCTGAACTGTTTGGAAGTTTCTAGAAGACCAGTGCTTGCTTGGGCTAAAGGGAAGTCTCTGTGTTCACCAGTGGGAGTGGTTAACACTGAACAGCCTGCCTGTCCCTGGAGGAGTGGTTACTACCTAGAAGCTGTGGTTTTATTGGCCATTTTGGGTCAATTCTAAACTCCTTGATCTGTCTCTCTTAAAACCCGGCTGCCTCGTGGTTTTGGCATCTTTTCAGGCTTGCTAGTTGTTGCTGAAGCACCTACCAAGGGGAGAAAATGCTGAGAGAAGAAAAGAAGCCACTTTTGTGATTTTAAGTATTTTCTTCTGATTTTTTGTTAAGTGTTACTGCTTTGCCGCCTATGTTTTGGCATTTTCTGGCTTGCTAAAGTTTATATCTGTAACAGTAACAGTACTTGGAACAGATCTAAAGCCTGTTTACTGCATTTCCTGTGTTGCACTTAATTTAAAATCATTTTTTTCTCTAAAAACTGCATTTTACCTGATTTTGGCCTAGCACTCAAGTGTGGGGTCATTTATTGCACGGTTGTGATTATTTTGCTGCTTGAGTATCTCTGCTACCTTTAAACTACAACAAAAAGAAAAAAAAAATCTTGCTTTTTTCCCACTTTCTGAAAGTTAAGAAAGTTCAGTTACAGATTTGCTGTTCTGAACTGTTTGGAAGTTTCTAGAAGGCCAGTGCTTGCTTGGGCTAAAGGGAAGTCTCTGTGTTCATCAGTGGGAGTGGTTAACACTGAACAGCCTGCCTGTCCCTGGAGGAGTAGTTACTACCTAGAAGCTGTAGTTTTATTGGCCATTCTGGGTCAATTCTAAACTCATTGATCTCTCTCTCTTAAAACCCTGCAACTCTCTTTTTGCACGGTTTTGCGCACTGAGCATCATCGGGCAGTGCCGCCTAAGCAGATTTAAACTAGTCCAGGCTCCAGAAGGTCTGCTCTTCACTTTTTCCCTTAGAACTGTTCAAACTCTCAAAGTAATCACTCTATTCTCTTTCTAAAGCCCTGCACTTGCTCAGCTCTTATAAGGAAACATAACTAACTAAAGCACTACACCCTCCTTGACTTCTCATAAGTATTAGGCTCCCGATTGGTTCTTCCTGATCAAGTATAAAATCATTTCCCTTCCCTAATCTGATCAGTAAAAAAACAGTTCCCTATACTAATCTGGTATGTCCAAGGGTCAGTTTCAATGTTACTCTCCAGTCCAGCTGGTGAATCTGGGAATTTTGAGGCAATGTTACAATTGCCTTATGTACACAGACAACCCTCTCCTCCTTCCAACAAACTCTAATACATGTGAGAGATGCAGTTACACAGCCAAACTGGAGGCAGAGCTCTCTCAACCCAAGACTGGCACAGTCAGTCAGGAGGAAAAGGTAACCACCCACATCACAAATCCAGTTTCACACAGACCTATTGCATCTGCATACCCAACAGATAAACACACAAAAACATACTCAGAGGCTCTAAATAAAAATCTGCCTAAACAGCAAAGACCTCCTAAGCAGATATCCAAGCAACAGCCACCCCTCAACAATACCCATGAATCACATATCTCACAAAATCAGTGTGCCTCACAGTCACAGCCCTTAAGGCCAAACAACACACCAAATACACTTGTTATAGGGGACTCTATTGTCCGGCACACTGACATCCCGCTCACCAGACTGAACAAGGAGAAGATCACTGTAAGCTGCCTGTCAGGTGCCAGGATCCGCCACATAATGCAAGCACTCAGGTCACTCCAAAGAAAATACAAGTACGACTCCGTCATTGTCCATGCTTGTGTGAATGACCTGAGACGTACCTCCCTGGACTACATGAAAAGAGACATAGAGGAGCTCTCTGACCATGTAGCCCAGGCTGGTATGACCCTGACCTTGAGTAGCATCTTAACCTCACCAAGAATGATGCCACAGTATAAAGACAAAATGATCAGTTTCAACAATTGGCTAAAGTATTGGTGTCATTCAGTCCTCTTGGTGAGGTCTGTCAGCCTGGGATGACATGCTTGACAAGCCATGTTGCTTCGCTAGGGACGGCTTGCACCTGTCACCCTTAGGCTTTTGTATACTGGCCAAGGCTCTTTCCACCCCCATAGTGCCCTTTTTAGGCAAGGCTCAAAGGACAAACCCACCTCCATAGACAATCCAAGGATAAAAAAACTAAAGGTAATGCTACTCAATGCCAGAAGTCTAAACCTCAAGATGCACGCACTCGAGGCTCTCCTCAGTATGGAGAAAACTGATGTCTGTGCAGTAACAGAAACCTGGTTCAAGGCTCCTGAGAGCACCTCAGCACTACCAGGTTATAACTCATACCATGCGTTTTGGCCCCAAAACTCGGACCGAAGCACAAAAGGAGGAGGAGTATCTATATTCATCAAAGATACCTACACCTCCAGGTTAGTGGCACTGCACGAAGCATCGGAAACCATCCATGTGCAACTAACAGCAGGTAAAACTGCCTTTCAGTTTGTAGCCTGCTACAGAACACCCTCCCTATTACAGGAACCCCACTTGGCATTCCTGAGAACACTGGAGAATATGAAGGTCTCTCCAAACACTATGTTATTGGGTGACTTCAACTACCCAAACATTGACTGGGAAAACTACTCAAGCCCAAACACCCTCGCCCAATGGTTCCTTGAATTTATAAACTCTAACACAATGGAACAACTGGTCACCACTCCCACAAGAGGGAACAACATATTGGACCTGGTCATCACCAACATGGGGACTCTATGTTCCACACCAGAGGTAAACTCCTCATTGGTAAGATCAGACCATAAACAAATTTCCCTGGACATCCATATCCTGTCCCCACCCCCAGCCAAGGAAATCACTGTAAAGAATTTCTCAAAAGCCAACTTTGCACTTCTCAAGACTGAGGTGGAATCCTTCAAAGCCCCTGCGCCAGAGGATAATACAGCCCAATCTGCAGAATCCTTTACAAATGCATTCTATGAGCACCTGCAGAAATGCATGGATCGTGCTATCCCAAATAAAACCAAGACTCACTCCTCCAAAAACAGGAGACCGGTCTGGTGGACCTCCGCCATAAATAAACTATACAACAGAAGGAGGAAGCTACTACATGACAGAGCAAAATCCCAAAAAGGGAAGGCATCTCTGATCAGTATTAGCAAGAAACTTCGATCCCTCATAAAATCATCAAAGGCCAGTTTCGAAAGAAAAATTGCCCTAGACACTAAAGATAATCACAAAGCCTTCTTTAGTTATGTCAGGAACATGGGCAGAAACTCCCAGATATGCTCTGAATTGTTGCATAACGGTACAAAATATACCAAACCTACAGACATAGCCAACATCCTGGCAGACAGATTCAGTGTAAACTTCTCCCCCCCTTCCCCCTCAAAGGGGCAAATGCCTATCCTAACTGAATGTAACCTCCCTGACATCACAGATGCACAGGTGAAAGCTGCCCTCTCCAAAGCAAAAAACACAGCATGTATGGGACCGGACGGTGTCCCAGGCTGTGTCTTACATGAGCTCCAAGAAGAACTGAACCCTCACATTAAGTCACTGTTCAAACTTAGCCTTACTACAGGATATGTACCCAAAGAATGGTGTACAGCTACAGTGGTTCCACTCCACAAAGGTGGTGCCACAACGGACCCCAGAAACTATCGCCCCATAAGCCTGACTAGTCTGGTCTGTAAAGCTATGGAGCGTATTATCATGGAACTCATAAACAAAGAAATTGGGAGCCTCCAGACACTGGACCCTACCCAATTCGGCTTTGTTAACTGTAGATCTTGCCTCTTAAACCTAGTTGATTTCTTTGAAACAGTTACCAAAGCCATAGATGAGGGCAAGGTAGTCCACACAGCCTACCTGGACCTCGCAAAAGCCTTCAACACAATACCCCACTCGGGCATCATAAATAAGCTTACCAGCTTAAATATCAACCCCTATATCACAAGATGGGTTGCAAACTGGCTCAGAGATAGAACCCACATGGTCATAATTGCAGGTGCCATGTCCGAATCCAAACCAGTTACAAGTGGTGTCCCACAGGGCTCAGTTCTGGGACCTCTCTTGTTCAGTATATACTTCTCTGAGGTTCAGGCTAACATGGGGGATTATGGCTGACAAAGTTTGCAGATGACTGCAAACTAGGGGCCATAATCGAATCTCCAGTTGACACAAGCATCCTCCAAAAGGGTCTCACAGAGACTGATGCTTGGTGCCAGAGCCACGGCCTCAAGCTAAATGCTAAAAAGTGCATAGTCATTCCCTTTGTGAAAAACAAGGTGCCCACAAATTACCACATAGGTGGTAATCCATTAAGTACAGAAGAAGTAATTAGAGATTTGGGGACCAACATAGATAATCATGTTGCCAAAGTGGTTAGAAAGACCTTCTATATAGCCCACCTTATCACAAAAGGTTTGCATCTAGTTCAAGAGAGGTCATTGTGCCCCCCTACTCGTCACTCATCAGGCCCATAATTGAATACAATGCCCCTTTTGGGATGTACCTTACCCGAAACCTGCAGCAACTGGAGAGACCCCAAAAGTACCTCACCAAGAGGATCATGGGCTATAAACAGATGTCCTATGCAGCTCGACTAAAGAAACTCCAGCTCTACTCAGTTGCTTACCGCCTACTCAGAGGCGATCTATGCCTGACGTACAAAGCCATGTCAAACCCAGAATTAATGGACATGCTCCACCTCAAAAAATCCAAGTCCCTTAGAGCTACACGCTCCAGAGACCTAAACCTCAGCAAAAAAATAAATAGGACATGCTGGAGGGACAGATTCATTTCCCAGAGGCTCCCCTCACTCTGGAATAGAATCCCAATTCATGTTAGACATAGCCCCTCGCTGACCCTCTTCAAGCGAAATCTGGACGCGTGGATGGGAAATCGCAAATTCACCCCTGGGAACTCTTCTGTGTCCCTGCTAGATAGAGGCACAGTAAACTAATCTTAAAAGGGTACCTTCTGTGACCTACTTTACAGAGGCACAGTAGGCTAATCTAATAGGGAGGCGGAAGCCAAATACACTCTGGCTAGGCTTATAAATGCCCTAGGGCAGATAGCCTAGTATCTACCTATGAACCTTTGAACCTATAAGTGGGACTGCATACTTCAGTACTGCACATATTATGTGCAGACTGTCACCATAAGAGGCATTATGTCTTCATGAGGCAGGCCACCATGTTCAGTTCATACTTCTCTGCCCTGTAAAAGGAAATAGAGTAACTATAATGTACTCATTGATCCTGTGAAAAGAAAAGGAAGAAACACAAACAATGGGGAAAACGCATATAAAGTGTTTGTAGTAAAACCCTGGCACACACTCCCCAACTTCTACTTCCTAGTGGCAAAGCTTATCAGGGTGGAGTCAACACAGGCCACTAAACTTGGACATGCACTACTCATTGAAGGGACTGAGGCCAGTGGTATCACTAAGCATTTGGGTAAGTCAGTAAAAGGCATCTACCTTGTATAACAGGCCATCATAATAGCTCAGTAGGCATTTCTCAAAGTCCCTTTGGAGAAGATAAGAGAAAATCCTGGTTTCTGTCACATCATACAGGAGTCCTGCTTATCCAGTGTCTAGTAAGGCTGTGTCCACTCAACACATTCGCTGAAGGAGCAAAATGGAAACCAATGCACACAGCAGTTTGTTAGGACATCACATGCCATGCCTCATATGACATCAGTATGCCAGCAAAAGCATCCTTATCACATAGTTACAGCTTTATGATCTTAGCAAGCACCATGCATTAGTATACTGTGGTCATGTCTGATAAGCACTGGGTCAGGCAGGAGCCATTATACTAGCACTGCCTGAGTGTGACAGCACAAAGAATTATGGTAAAGATTCATTGGCAATCACACTGAATCCCCCTCATAAGCATAACCGCCATGTCACAAGGCCCATTGTAGTGTGAAATAAATGCATTTGTAGGTAGTTAATATGCATGCAGTCCTGGAGAGCATTAAGGAGTCTAGTTTAAATTCCTTATTCCCCCAGAGCACCATCTGGTTAAGTGACCTGTTCAAGGTAATACAGTAGGCAATGAAGGCATAAAGATTCAACCTCTGTACCATAGGAACAGGAAGCAAGCTATTAACAAGTCAGTGCTCTAGCCATCTGCTCTACTTTCCATACTGTGGAAAACTGCATTAAGATGAGTAAGAAAGAAATGAATAATTTACTAAGGAATACATTGTATTTTCATACAGGCATACTAAAAGAAGACAGGACTCCTTGCTGCTGCCCTCTACTGGATACCCATGGTGAATGGCAGTATCAAGAATGGATAGCAGTATGTATGGGTAAGATAACACAGCACAAGGGCATAGCAGCTACATGTTCAGCTGTGAGAGGATTCTGTGGCAAGGAACACAAAATAGAGAGAGTTAAATGTCTAACTGTGAGATGGGCACACTGTGGCCTATGCACACTGAGGTTAGAATATGGTACAGAGGACCCAATGACACTTGTATGTAGGTGATAGCATGGTCAAGCATATGGGGGGTGACATGATGTACTTAGCAGTACAGGCTATCACCCCGCTTTTAGTGCTGAGACCAGCAATATTTGTTATTTATTTATTTGACATTTGTTGACCGGGTTGGTCTGACTGGGCATGTGCCCATTTTCAGCATAGACCTGAGAAGAAAAACTCCAAAAAGTAGACAGTATAAGTAAATCAGATTTTAAAATCACAATACAGTTAAATAGAAATGTCATACAGTTACAATACATATACACAAGTTCACAGAAAATAACACATAGTACAAAATACTAGGCACTTATAGATGTCTTTTTTTGTCTTTGAAGTAAGGTATCTGTATTGAGATGTAAATAGAGATAAGCTGCAGTATAAGAGGAGGGTCAGTAGTGAGAAAAAGGGAGCATTTGAAAGGAGGGTTAGTGTACAGGAGAGTAGGAGAGAAGGGGAAGATTAAGTAGGGTTAGAACAGGAGCAAGTCCAAGAGTTTAGTAGATTGTCTTTCAGTGTTTTTTTTTTTTTAAATGGGCGGTGCAGTGGTACAGTGGTTAATGCTGTCGCCTCACAGCAAGAGGTTCTCCGGTTTGATTCTCAGCTGGGGTGCTTTCTCTGTGGAGTTTGCATGTCCTGTGTTCGCGTGGGTTTCCTCCCACATTCTAAAGAGATGCTTCTGGAGCATTTCTCTCCAGGCCTCTGCTGAAAACAGGATCTGTAGAACCTAGTCAGACTTTCCTGGTCAACAAATGTTAAATAAATAAACAATTTGTGTTAGAAATTAATCTTATATGTTGAGGCAGTTTATTCCAAGCACTTGCACTGAGTGGCTATAGAGAAGTTTGCCATCAGATTTCTTAGGTATGTAAATGTGGAGGAGGTGTTGGTCTGAGTTGTGAAGGTTGCAGTTAGGGATGTAGGGAGTGAAGAGGGAAGAGAGAGCTGGGCAACAGTAGGAATGATATGAGTGAGGTAAAGTTGAGGCAGATGGAGTTGATGGTGAAATTCAAACCACTGTAAGTTTTTTAGCGAAAGGCAGTGGTGTGAGCAATATGGTAAACTGGCAGTAAATCTAGCAATTTTATATGCAAGTTCCCGCTTAGTTAGTAGGTTAGTTTGAAGGCTAGTTAGGATAGGGGCAGCATATAGAAGGGTGGGTAGTAAGAAGGCTTGAGCCAGGTTGAGTTTGGATTCATTAGTCAGGAAAATTTATATTTCTGTAAAGTAGGCCGAGTTTTTGGTTAGTTTTTTAAATGCAATTATGGATATGATGATCAAATTAAAGTTGCTTGTCTGTTGTAACCCCTAAAAGTTTAATGTGGCGTTCGACTTTGATAGCTGTGTTGTTTAGAGAGGTGACAGAGAAGGTAGATTTGAGGTGCTGCAGGGATTTAGGGAGGAAGAGGAGAAGTTTAGTTTTGTTTGGGTTAAGAAGTTGGTTAGAAGTTAGCTATTTTATAACTGAGTGGAGAGATTCTTGGGTGAGAGAGAGGAGGTGTGGTAGATTGTCAGAGGTGGAAATTATTGTGGGATAATCAGCATATTAAATTAGAGTGCAGTGAGGACAGGCTTGATAAAGATTGTTAGTGAAACTGTTGTGCAACTTATCCATTGTTGCTGTTGTTGGTTGAAGATGGAGAATGGTCAGAGTTTGACAGTGGACAGGTATGCTGGCACCAAATGAGTGGAGGAGGCATTGCAAAAACATATGGTTCAAACAAACCACAGGTATGCACATCTTATTCTGGTCCCAGGAGACTGAATTGTTACTACAGGCCCAATGCACAAACTGCATGTTCATCTCAGGCAAAGGTAAAACAAACAAGGTATTCTAAGAGCACTTGTGGCAGGCAGGCAGGGATGCAAGACATCAGTGCTGTAGATAACCATAACTGGACCACTGGATAACTGATATGCTAGTACCTGCCAAGACCAAGGCATGGGACATTTTAAGGAACATGTCCACCAAAGGGTTTTTCTCCCCACTCATAGATGAAAATGTTTCTAGTTTGTAATGAGGGTGAGTGGACTGTCATACCTGGATTTCAGAGATGGGCTAGGGATGAATGCCTGATGTGATGCAGCAGTTTAGTAAAAGCAGGCCCATTTCCATACTGTACAGTGACTTGCATGTGAGAGGGGCATATTCAGCAAATCACTTCTCCAGATATATCTACACACAAGGTATGTCTGCATCTCTATGGTATGCACAGGAAGTGCCATGTACCAGTATGTTTGTCATATGCTGAAGAGTCCAAAGCTTATGTCTTGCTGCCACGTGTGTATTATCTTTAACCACTGACAGGTTTTATTGGTAGAGTGGGAAGAATGAGAGAACAGAACTTGATTGATGTCAGCAGGTTACCTGTGGCTAATAATGAGGGCAACAAGCACATGGCAGTTGCATGACCAGTGGCACTGTCAACAATGTTAATATTTGATGGCTTGCACACATTTCACATATCTTTCTTGTCGGTGAGAGGCAGGCAGGATTTCTGATCTCACAAGTGTCTGTCAGTAGACATCCTGTAATTGCGAGCTCCATCCAGGCTACTAAGAAGGCTCTACTGCAGATATATTCTGCCAACTACACTGCTCCTGACATATTTTCAGACACTGGAGGGGAGACACGTTTTGGGAAGCACTGCTGCTGCGACTCTAGATTTTTCTCTAATCAAGGTACAACATCTGACATCATTCAGTGGATGTACAACACAGGAATAAACTCATAGAGATTGGCTACAGTCCATGCAATAGAGTTGGTGAATATGGTAAGAGGCTTGTGTGATACTGTGCAACATCTGCATGCCCCATGAAATGAGCTTTAGTACTTGCCCAGCGACATGGCATTTAGGAATTGGTGGCCAATATAGTATTCATTTATGCATCCATGATACAAAGGGTAACTACCTTCCATTTTTCATTTGGAGGCAATGATGGTCATGGGAGGGTCCTGTTGTGAGGGGAATGGTCAAAGGATGGCCATACACAGATGTCACACACTGTTCCAGAGAGTGTTACAATTAGGCCAGCACAGTATACATAGCCAATGATCTTCCCAAATTAGTTCCATCCTATCACTGGAAGATGTGATCTTCGATTCCCTCCAGATTGTCACCTGACTGAATATCTAACACATCCTTTCACATGATACTGAACCATATGAAGGCATTGTGGTCACATGTCACTGTACTACCTTACCCATACAAATGATGATGACTGTGCCCAGCCCATATACTAACCTAAATGAGTAAGGTAATGAACAGCACAGCCAGTCAATGCACTGTATTGCATAGTCTCAGTGTGATAATGAATGCATCAGTTTTATTCTGTGTTGTCTGTATTATGGTCCATAGTTATGGACCAGATGCTGCTTCTTTGTCAGTGGCACAATATATTGTGCCCATCTCGCTCTTGCATAGGGTGCCATTGCAGCATGTTCCTTCATCTGCATTGAATGCAACTCCTCGTCCAGTGCTGTAGCAGGTCTCTGAAGAAATACATTGATTTTCCCATGTTATTATAATGGTTTGTGTATTACCAAATGGTGTAACATCTCACACACACACACACACACACACACACACACACACACACACACACACACACACACACACACACACACACACCCACACATACACACTCTAGGAATATCTGATTGCAGGTCTGAGGTCCAAGCTACAGTGCACCACCAGACATATCCAACCAATAGAACCATCCCATCAGCAGTCCAAAACCACATTAGAGAATGGTGGATAACTCCAAATGTGAGGTGTTTTTTCACATCTCAGCCATGGTCTGTGGGTTTGGATGGGGTTCATCACCCATGGCTCCAGTACATATCCAGCATTATCTGCAACATACAGTACAGGCCACCATTACATGTGGTAAACTGGTTGCTTGAGTGAGTGCTATACAAACTGATCTATATACCTGACAAAATGTGCAACACTGTTGGACATTTCTTCACACAAAATGTTGATAGAAGCCCCATGTGTGCTGGACATGTTAATTATGGCATCCTACTGGGGTGGAATACAACACTTTAAATAGGGCAACATACACATTTGCATCCTATCTGGCAGGGGACAGAGTGGAAGCTGTTTTTAGTGAAAGAAATGGATACTGTGCAGAGTAGATGGAGACTTGAAGCTGATGTTTGTGCAATTAACAACTACCAAGACCTCAGTAAAATGGGCTATGTTGTTAAATGCCTCAATAGTGATAGTTCTCCCCTCTGTTGTCCATGGAAACCATATATACATACCACCACATGCTGCAGCATCACATCAAGGAATTCATGTAAAATCCACTAGGCTGAAACCTGCAAAATTCTTAATGTTTCCTTTGTCAGACTCTAAAAAGTCTCTGTAACAAGGATAGTTAATGGTCCAAAAACCTTCATGTTCAAAGGGATAGGAATCCCATGCAATTCCTCTGATTCCCTGTATAACTGGCACATGCCTACTAACACTTGCAAGAGGTAATAGGCAAGTTCTAGGCAAGAAACCACACCAAGGCAAAAACGAAACCAATAATCCAAGAAAAGCCAGGTAGAAGGCAGACAGGCAGGTAAAACATGACCATGAACACGTCGTCTTAGGGCAGCCAAATCCTTTATTGTTAAAACAAGATAAGTTCTAGGCTAGCTGCCCTTTGTCGGCCAGTTTAGGTCTAGCCACTTTCCCTTTTGGTTCTTGAATTAATCTGTCTTATTTGATGTTAGATTGGACCTTCCCATTCCATGGTTGATAATTATGTATTTCCCATAGATCAAATATCTGGGATAATAATACATTTCAGAGGACTCATGCATGGTATTAAGCATTTAGGACCTGCCTCTGGGCTTTATTTCAGGAGGCAGTCCTGGGGTAAATTTTCTGTTTCCCATCCATAGATGCAAACTGCGCTTGAATATGAACAGGAATGTGCTTTGTTTAACATGGATTTGCTGTCTACTCCAGAGCAGCAGGTATCCTCGGTGAGATAAATCTGTCCATCCAAAATGTTCTGTTGATGTTGCAGAAGATGTTTAGATCCCTACACAGAGAATTTCTGATGCTATTTGACTTACTGATGTGTAGTAAATCCATCGGCATTGTGACTGCAAGATACAGAATATACAGATAGGGCTTTGATTAAGTCTATGTAGAACATATTGTTTGGGCCTTGTATCTTTTAGGTAAGTTATCTCTGTGGGTATTCCAAATGTTGATTGTGTCTGGACAGATCCATGGAAAAGGGGCATTATGCTCAATGACTGGTCTAACCAATGGCATCTCTATCTGCATGGTGGTGACCAGAGATATCCTAGTCCTGCAGGTGATGGTATGTTAGGTGCTGATGTACCCATCTAAACTGAGGATGTTGACTACACACATCATCATGGACACTGACTGGTAAAGCAAGCACTAACACTTTTTTTCATCTATAGCCTCTGCTGTCTCTAACATATTAAGATTCTGTAAATTTAAGATTCCTAGTGTTCAGAACAGATGAACAACATGGCTCCTAGCACCAGCTTTATATGTCTCAGTTCATGACTTGTGTATGCACTCTGCTACTTCTTCAGTAGGGCAACTGCACTATGTATGTCTCTGAATCACATACTCCCTGTATGGTATGGCTTTTCACACCATTTCATTTCATGCTATGCACCTCGTATTTCAGAATACACTCATAATGTATGAATGGTATACAGATATGAACCTAACATATTTTAGGTTTTTAGACAGGTATGTCAGAAGTGTCTATATCAGGTTATCGAAAGTTTACTTAATAGAATCAATAAAGGTTGAACTTTATTGATCAAATACGTAAAACATCGAATAACATAAAACAAAAAATTAAAAAAAAAACCTAAATGGAGTAGGCAGGGGGGCAAGCCCTCCTGCACCCCCTACACCCCCAACTTAACTATACCAACTCCAAGATCGCACTACATTGAGGTAAACGGAAATCTCCCCTTACAGAGATTTCAGTTTACTTGCACAATGTTCTTCACTTTCGATATTGTCGACAATATCAGACTCAATATTGTCAGCTTATGACAACGTGAAGTAGACCCTGTCAGAAGTAGGGATATCTGACTAAACATAATTTTACATCTACAGCTTTGACAGTAACTTCTGTGAGTATCAAGAACTGTGATCTTTAGGGGGCTCTTTGGGATCAACCCACTGGCTCCCCTTCCTGCACTCAGTTAACCCATTCTATCCTCCAGTGATGGGAAACCTCTACTCCATTTGTTTCCCAGTGGAGGTGAGTGTCAAGTATAACAGAGAAGGACAGTCTGCCTATCCTGTCGAAAGACTTATCCCTGCCCCAACAGCAGCCTCTCTTCCCCATGACAGTTGCACTATTGATGTATATGCATGCTACGACTCATGCCAAATCTTCTGAGGTAAGCAGCTCACAGGTGGTCAGTACAAGCATGCCATGTTCCTTGCTGTGTATGAAACACCTGCAGTTTTGCAAGTATAACCATTCAAGTGAACCAAGTGCTTTCTTCCCCCACAAATGGGCAAACAGCCATCAACTTCTCACTCCCATCCTACCCTGCTCCTTCTCTTCAGAGTCCCCTAGTTAAACATGGAGCAAGGGCATTACCCACTGCATGTTTACCTAGTCTACATATGTGCACATCTGTCAGTCTATCTTTCTATCTCATTTATTTGCTTTGGTTAACAAAACACTTACAGTTAGCTCAGAAAGGAAAGTTCCAAGAGTAACACAAATGCACACAGATTGTATAGCATCTGAGAACAATATTAACAATAGTTATATGGTATATATCTACAGCTAAATGCTTTCCCATTCCTTTTGCAAATGTGATTATGTCCTCATTGGAGGATAGAGCTAAATTTCATGGATTGGAAGTTGACACAATTGATAGCAGTGGCTAGATGTGGACTGATATCAATTTGCATATGGTTAATCTGATTACAGACACAGTTTTCAAGAAAACATTAGAGAAAGCGTCTGGGTGGGATTGGAAATCTTATACAACAATCCAAAGTGATGACAATAATGGGGTAAGGTTGAAGGAGTTGAGATTGGAGAGTGGTAGAAGGTATGGTGTCTATTTTCATCTGCTTTTAATAATGCTGAAGAACATGAAGCACTGGTGAGTAGTGTGAGGAGAGGTCAGCATGAAGGAGAATGGGGAACAGAGAAGAATAAATGCAAGGTGTTATTGGAAGATGTGGAAAGGGCATGCTCAGGTTTTGTAGGACATCTAGTACAGGGCAGACTTACTAAAATATATCTTAAAAAGTCTTGATAATTAACTTTAGCGGAAAAAAGCAGTTTATCTTGGAAATAGTCAAGAAGGGTAGGGTAAAGTATTGGAAGATAATTCAAAAAAATTGGAGAAGGCATTTAAGAGAAAAATGGAATGGATAGGGTAGAAAAGAGAGAATATGTGCTTGGCTGCATAACTGGTCAGGTAAGATGCTTTTCAAATCACTATACTTCATAGTCATTTTCCATGCTTAATCCTTGTAAATTTATTACTTCTATAGATGCTGTTGTTATGTGTATATGATATTATTCTTGGTAACTTTGCACCTTTGAAGAGAGCTTTAGCTGAAAAATTTTATTTATTATTTTTATTTTATTATTTGTTAACCGGGAAAGTCTGACTGAGAACAAAGCCAATTTTCAGTGGAGGCCCGGGGAGAAAGGCTCCAGATGTTCTTTGTACTAGGTCACTTACCTGAGTTACCAAATGTAAGAATAAAATATGAAATAAAATTAATGAAAATTATGATAATGCAGTCAATTTGTTTAATACATAAACTTGTGCTGTCACTGGGAATGTCACAATTTATTCTTCTTCTTCTTTCGGCTTTTCCCGGTTAGGGGTCACCACAGCAGATCATCTGTCTGCTTATGATTGGCAGTGGAGTTTTTATGGTGTTGAGTTGCCACCCCGGCACCCAACCTTCAACAGAGGGCACACACACTCACACGCACTCACACCTAGGGCCAATTTAGAGTGTCCGATCCACCTACAGCATGTATTTGGGGGTGTGGAAGGAAATCAGAGCACCCAGAGGAAATCCATGCGACCACAGGGATGACATGCAGACTCCACACAGAAGGCACCCCAGCTGAAGATTGAACCGAAGAACCTCTGGCTGTGAGGCAACAACGCTAACCGCTGCACCACCGTGGACACCCACAATTGATTAATGAAGGGAATATCTAAGGCTTGTGATAGGATTACATGGAAGGGAAAGCAGCAGAGAGATGGCATTGTGGAATGAAGTACCCAGCATATAACTAGAACCTGGTGAGGGGAAGATAAGGCAAAAGGTGATGGTGCTGAAGGGGCAAAGCAGTTTTCTTAAAAATGAAGAATGCAATAAGTGCTGAAGCATATCATATCATATCATATATCATATCATATTCAATGGGACTTACCAAATATGAAACTGACAAAGTACTAAATTAAAAATATTCAATCTGTTTTTGCAAGTTTAGCTTCACCTCATGGGGGAAACTACTCCCCCCCTACACCAAGGTATTGGAACTTCAGAACTAGGCTACTATACTAGAGTTGTATTGGGTGTACAATGCCTAATGTAGTGGCATGTAGTCTTTGAATCATAACATTACAACCATTATACACATTTTCTTTTGGTTGTTGGGTTACTTTTTCAGCTTCAGTTTCATGTTTGGGTAAGTCCCATGTGATATAATTTACTTTAAATCTTGCCTCTTGTATACCTTTATGTCTGTAAGTGATGAATTGGAAAATTAGGAGAAATGGAAAAATAAGGCAAGCAAAGGGTAATTATACAAACAGAGAACAGTACAAAAGGATAAAGGCACACAGTAAATAACCTTGTGAGGAAATGCTGATTGCTCTAGTCCGGCTAGAGAATGGGGTGAATGATAGATGTTTTGCTAATATGTTAATAGAAGCAAAAGGCTCAGAGGTTTTATCTTTCAAGGGGATGATACTTAACTTTGATTGAGAGAGACATTTTGTTTCAAGTGGCAAGTGCAGAGTAAAGTAAATAAGGTGAGCAAATGACAAAGGAAGTGCACCATATGTGACAGAGTGTAAAAGGAAGTGCACCATATGTGACAGTGTGAAAGGAAGTGCACCATATGTGACAGAGTGTGAAGGAAGAGCACCATATGTAACAAAGTGTGAAAGTAAGTGCATTGTATATGATAAAGTGTTTAAGGAAGTGAACAGCAGCTACTCATAGATGAGTGGAAGATGGAAAATGGACTGAGTAGGAAGAGTAATTTATGATTTGCTGGTGTTAATATTGTCCAGAAGGAACATGTGACTTAGGCTTAAAAAAAAACAACAGATGCTCTTGAAAGTTAATAGACATTAGATATTGGGAGAGGAAGTTGTAGATGTCCTGTGTATGTAGTGGATATGCTGTCCTGTGGAGGACATTCAGGCAAAGGCTTAAAAAGCTAAAAGGAAGACATTGATTGAATATCAGATGATTCTGGTGGTAGGGAAATAGAAGGTATGACCACTGAAGTAACTGTGGATTGATGTGTCTCATATGTCAGGGTAAGGGTGTTAAAACAATATACTCTGAGTCTGAGTCTGCAAATATGTGACACAAAACCTTTGCTAATTGAGAAAAATAAGGTACAAAAAATACTATTCCCATTTGTAATAATGAGTGCAATAATCTGTAATATATAATACATTTATTTTAAGCTCTTTCACCAGTGACCACGTTTCTAATGAAGTCCTGTGTTATAGTTGTTGATGAAAGGGCATAAAATAAATTTATTACATTGGTTGTTATTCAACTCAGTCTTCCACATGATTATAGTGTTTTTTGTTATTTTTAAAAATAACTCGTGAACAAGCAGGCATAGCAGGAAAAGCTAAATAAACTGAGCAGAAAACCCCTATGTCTCTGATGGATTGCCAACTGGCTTACAGATAGGACACAGATGATCAAAATAGGGAAAGAGACCAGTCACCAACAAAGTCCCCCAGGGTTCTGTGCTGGGGCTTCTCCTGTTTGTCATCTACTTTTCTAAAGTAAAAGCTAATACCAAAGGCTTTTAGCTGACAAAGTGTGCAGATGATTGTAAGCTAAGAGCAGTAACTGAATCCCCAAATGACTTTATCATCTTGAAGGAAGGTCTGTCATAAATAAACATCTTGTGTCAAAATCATGGTCTGAAACCAAAATGCCAAAACATGTATTATTGTATCCTTTGGGAAATCATCTACCTCAGGGAACTAACACATTGACAACACTCCCTTAAGAGTTAACCCAGTTGTTCGGGATTTGGGAACTTATGTGGACACTGATCAAATCTTTAACCAACATGTGTCTATTGTTGTAAGAAAGTCTTTCTATATTACACAGCTTATAAACAAAGGAATTGTGACAAGATCCAAGGATGGCAGTGTCCCCTTTTCTCAGCCCTCATTAGGCCAGTTGAATATAATGTCCCCTTTGGCATGTATCTGACCAGAAACATGCAACAACTGGAATGCCCACAGAGGTACCTTGCTAAAAGGATAAAAGGCCAAAACAACATGTCCTACATGGACTGACTCAAAGCCCTGTCGCTATACACTGTATTCTACAGACTGCTAAGAGAAAACATCTGTGTGACATAGAAGACATACTCTGACTCATTACTGATAGATGTATTGCCTACAGATCAGCAAAGTGAAATGGCATCAGAAATACTCTGTCTATGAATCTAAACCTCTTCTATAACATCACCAGAATGGTTTGTAGGGACAGTTTTGCATAGAATACCATTACTATCTATGACAATCCACTCTGCTACAGGCCCCATGAAGGCTCAGTGTCTCTCCAACCTAACACCGCTCTTAAGTATTCAACTGCGGTACCACCTTTAACATTCCTATAAGAAAAGTGCAGTCCGGGTCTGAACTGTCTGCAAACAGCTACAGTTAACTTTGAACCTAACACCACTCTTAAGTATTCAACTGCGGTACCACCTTTAACATTCCTATAAGAAAAGTGCAGTCCAGGTCTGAACTGTCTGCAAACAGCTACAGTTAACTTTGAGTATGTGTCTAACTGTTTGAGCCAATCTTTATTTTCCCCTGGAGAGCACTGTGCTTTGGCTGTAAGCAGCCCCCCCCCCCACCACCACCACCACAACACACACATCTTCCACTTTCTCTTATTCCCTTCTGTTAGCAAATAGTATCCATAACTGATCAATACTGTGTGTTTGTTTATTTAAACTATACCACAGTAGCCTACTGATACAAGGTTATCCTGGTTTTCCACCTGAGAAATTAAGACAAGACTTACAGTTTCAGAGCAGTCCTTGGTCAACTGTGATTGTTCTTAACACATACTTGTCTTGCTTTGTGATTGTTTCCAGCCCCTCATACAGGAACCTAACAGGGTCTCTACCCGCTTCGCTCCCCGCCCCCAGTGGTCCCACCTTTATTGCACTCAAACCCCTCCCATCTTTCCAATAGCCAACCACAGCGCTAACCCAACACTACCTCCTCCATATTCCCTCTACTATCACACCTCCTCAACTGACATGTACAAGCATACCTGTCCTTTGCTCACTGCATGCACTCTCCTTGCATATCTTACATCCTACCAAAGCTCCATCATTCCCCCACTCAACCACTATCACTGTACTACTACTCACACCACCACTCATGTCTCACCCACACTCAGCTCCCCTCCCACCAGCTCAAGAGCCATCCCTATGCACCCCCCACATATTCTACCAACTATATTACTCAAACATAAAGCATCCCTACAACTTAACATAGTAACCCTCCCACCATACCTATTACCCACAGAGAACAATCATAAAATTTCCCATATAAACAAACACATTCAAAAACTGAGAAAACTAATAATCTCATGCATATCAAAACTAGCCCTAAGTGGAGACATCCACCCCAACCTTGGCCCTACCATCTCCAACCCCAATCCTCATAATCAGACTAGAAATCACAACTTCTCCCATATTACAGCCAATAGAAAGCCAAGTGACTTCCTTCTACTAAGCCTAAATATTAGAAGTATATCCAACAAAGTCCATGAACTCCATGCCACCATAGACTTATACTCCCCAGATATAGTCATCCTGACAGAAACCTGGCTAAAACCTCACATTACCAGTGAGCAAATACTCCCTACAGGTTATGGCATACTAAGAGTAGACCGGCTAAACAAAAAGGAGGTGGTGTAGCTATAATATTTAAACAACATCTAAACATCCAGATCTTAAAATCATCAGCTCCATAAATAGGCAATGAAGAAATAATATATACCAACCTCAAAATTAACCGAAACAAAACCATCAACATAATTGGATGCTACTTCCCACCTGGCCAAAACATCCCTCCACTAGAAAACCTCCTCAACTGGTCTACCCACCATCTCCCCCAAGAAACTATCATCTTAGGTGATTTCAATATTGACTGGCAATCCTGTTCTGGCAACAATCCAACCCATCATGTACACCTTCATGGCTTCACCCAACTAGTCCAGTCACCAACAAGGATAAATAAAAACTCCAGCAAGCACTCTACCCTGGATTGGATACTAGTCAGTAAGAACCCCCAGTCATATATAACAGGCTGCTTATCAGATAGCCTCAGTGATCACTCCCCAACATTCCTACTCAAAAAATACCTGTACCAAGCTAAACCTGTCATCTATCATCAAATACGTAAAAAAATAAACTTTAACCCACTCACATTCATCTCATCCCTCAAAGAATGTAACTGGCATGCTCTAAAGTACCTCAGTCTAGATGACGCAGTTGAATCTTTTAATATTACCTTCCTGAACATCCTTAATTACCATGCCCCCATAAGATTTTCCAGAACCAAAGCACAACCCTCCCCATGGCTACAGAAAACCACTAAGTCAGAAATGAAAAACAGGGATAAAGCCTGGGAGCACTGGCGCAAAACCAAAACCCCCGCAGCTAGACAGAAATTCCTAGAACTAAGCAATAGAGTCAAAAAGCTAATAAAACGGGACAAATTCCAATATTACCAGTCTGCCCTAGACTCCTCACAACACAGCCCCAAACAATTCTGGTCCTCCATAAACTCCATCCTCCACCCAGGTAAAGTCAGTACCCCTCCTCCTAATATCCCTCACTCCTCAGAAAATATTGCTACCTCATTCAACACACACTTCACCCAAACCATACTATCACTAGCTAAACAACACAACCCCCCTCCCCTCCAACCCACACCTTCAACTAGTAATCTCCCCACTGCCTTCTCTTTTTCTCCTGTACCTACCTTCAACATAAAAAAACTCTTAACTAAACTTAAACCCACCAAATTAGCAGCAGACAACCTCCCAAGTGAATACCTACAAATCGCAGCTGATGCTCTGGCCTACCCAGTATCCATCTTGATTAACCGATCTCTGTCAGAAAGTTACGTTCCCACATTGTGGAAAGTCTCACAAAGGCAGACCCTCTGCAGAACTAACCAATTACCGCCCCATAGCTATTCTCTCTCCACTCTCCAAAATACTAGAGAGATGCATACACTCTCAGGTCTCACACTACCTCCTTACTAACAACCTCCTTTCCAGTACTCAGCATGGTTTCCGACCAAACCATAGCACCACCACTGCCTTACTCTCCTTTACAAACACTATCCTTCAGCATAAAAACAATGGCTATCTCTCCTCTGCTACTTTCCTAGACCTATCTAAAGCATTTGACATGGTCCCACACAAACAACTTATCTCTGTCCTCAATAACCTATCCTTCTCACAATCAGTCACCAACTGGTTTCAGAGTTACCTATCTGACCGCCAACAATCCGTTGTATGGCAGAATGACATATCTCCCCAACTACCTGTCTCCATAGGGGCTCCCCAAGGATCCATCCTTGGACCCCTACTTTTCTCTGTTTACACCAATAATCTAGCCTCTGCCACCAAACATAGCACACTCATCCAATACGCAGATGACTCTACCATCATCTGCTCAGCCCAGTCCCAACCCAAACTGCAAAAAGTCACACAGGAAGCCTTTTCCTCTGTTGAAACATGGTTATCCGATGCCCAATTAATACTCAACCCAAACAAAACTAAACTACTCATCTTCCAACCCACCAAACATACTCAAAACAACTCTCACTTTAACATCACAGCAAAAGACAACACCACTATATACCCAACTGAACACACCAAATTGCTAGGAGTGGAAATAGACAATAAACTAAAATTTGACATTCACATATCCATGACCATAAAAAAAGTCCAAAAAAACTAGGAGCATTATACAGAAATAAACAATTTCTCACCAAAGCAGCAAAGATTTCAATAGCAAATTCCCACCTTATCGCCACCCTACTTTATGCCTCTCCAGTATATACCAACCTAAGGCAATGTGATCTAAACAAGCTAGAGACCTGCTACAACAAAATTGCAAAATTCGCCACAGGGGCATCCTACTGTAGTCACCACTGTCTCTCACTTGCTGAACTGGGCTGGCTTGAACTCCCTCACCTCCTTCAGTGGTATCAACTCTCACTCCCCCACAAACTAGTAAACCATCCACTAAATGTCCCATCCCTCCAGAATCTACTCCAACCCTATCACACCACCAGACCACTAAGATCCAGCAACAAAAATCACTTGCAGATCACTAAAGCCAATAACTCTGCTGGTGAAGCACTATTCTCTTGCACCATAGCCAAATTATGGAACTCACTCCCACCCAGAATTACCTCCGTACCATCATGCACCAACTTCAAAACTTTATTAAAAGAGCACCTAAAAACATGCTGGCTATGCCCTTGCAACTCCCACTCTAATATCATTCACCCCATCCAACTACTACCTTTTTTTCACCTCCACTAACTACCTTGATGATAGCAAGCTCAGATGCTCATAAGCCTAGTACTTATTATACAGCAGGAACTTCTCATTGTTACATTTGTTAATGCCTGTTATGTACTTCACAGATAAAGATTCTAGTTGTCTACTGATGTACTATGTTCTTCATCTGTAAATATGTTGTAAGTAATTTCTATGTTAAATTGTTAATCACTATGTAATCCAATGTAACTACTCTCTGTTTATTTTACTGTGGAGCTTTTCTCCCCAGGCCACCCCGCTCCCAGTCAACAAATTTAAATAAATAAAAATAAATAAATAAATAAAAACTATGAAATAGACTCCCCAATCACATAAACAAAGTTAATCCCTCTCCATTTTCAAGTGCAACTTAGGTCAATGAATGAGAAAAAGAAAATTTACCCCAGGACTATCCCCTGTACTACTAATGGACTGAGGCAGCTCCTAAATGCTTTATCCCATGCATAGATACCCTCAAATATCTATGGTATGATCCCAGTTATTCTTATTGTGGTAATTACTGACCATGGGATGGGTAAGTCTAATCTACAACCAAATGTGATGTTATTTTGAGCACAAACAGGGAAATTACTTAGGTTTAAAATGTCCCACAAGGGCAGCTAACCTAGTACTTACCTGTGAACCTCTAATACTTTGTTTAGCTATTTCTTCAGGTATCCTCACAAACAGACACTGAAACTATTTCACACCAGTCTAAGTTGTCATATATATGGGTGAAGCATATATATGGGTGAAGATGGAAATGTGTAACACCTTTAAAGATTATGTATATTGCCATGCGTTTTTATTTTCTGTATTTTTTTCTTTGTTGTCATTTGTTTTGTTTCTTTTATTGATCCAATGCAAAACCAATAAAGAATATTTAGATAACAGCTGGATTAATGAATACACAGTTGCTTAGCAAAAAATGGACCACTTGTTTTTTTGGGAATGTAATGTGTTGGCAGATTTTAAAAATTCCCTACTAAGTATTTTTTTTTAGAAATATCAGGGAAGCACATGATTGTAAATTAACTAGAATATCAGATCTTAGCTGCCCAGACATAGAAAGGCCTTATTAATGTTTAGTGCCATTGGATGCCAAAAGGAAAATAATAGAAAAAGTAAATGTAAATCTAAACCATCTGTAACTGAAGTACTGCAAATTGTAAATGAGATTAAAAAAAGATGGAGGTGAAATCTTTAGAAAACGGACAGAAAAAATACATAGAAACAAACTGAATTTGTGGGAACACTACAGACAAAACGATGTTCAGGAGACATGAGGCTTAAGGGCAGGCAGGAACTGAGCAATTTATGTAATGCTGTCGCGAAGGATAATTTTTAAAAGGAAAACATAAATGCATGAAAGTAATGAAATGCTACTATGGTTTATTTTTTCTGTTAATGTATATGTAGATATGTCATTGCATTAAATGTAAGCATTTACTAAAGATGTCTTTAAAAGTAAAAATGCACCATATCAGTGACTAAGATACATTGTTCTATAAATTCTATTGGTACAATGGAAGGTACACTGCAAATAATATATCAGTTACTTGTTTCAAGCATTGCCCAATAAATACAATGAGAATGTTGCAGCTTGGTTTGCATTTGGTCCTTTTGCTTGACTGAATGGCGTCATAGAGAGTCGCTACTAAACGAATTGATGCTGACTAACAGTGACAGTGATGGGCACCCCCACCAGTAAAACTGGCATAATTAAAGCTATGAATGTAGTAAATTCAAACATCTACAGGGGTTTCCCAAGTGGCAGTCATTACAAAGGATTAGTCTTTCTGAAGTTTGACTGTTGCTTTATCCAGAATGTTGTCTCTGACAGCTAGACAGTGAACTGAAATTGGAGCTATTGCAAATCAGTCTGCAGAGATAGGCTTTGACATAAACCTGAGTCAAACATGTCCAAAATTTCACCTGATGTAGAAAGGATTCATGTTAATCCACCAAAGGAAACTTCAGCAAGTGACAGTACTGCAGAACATAATTACAGGAATCACTTTTACACAAATCTCAAAGCAAGTTTTTACTTTTTATTTATTAATTTCAGGTGGACGCCCCACCACAATATAATATCTGATATTGTATCATAACCTCTGATAAGGATCTGATAATCCTCATTCATTCCTTACGGGAATCGAGCCAGCCATCTTCCAAGCTCGCACCAGCTACAAACTCTCACGCTAAACTCTTACCCAGAATTCCCCTCTCCCTGTTACCTCAGATTTTGTTTGCCGCATCACCATTCAGTCATGTCAAGCCATTGCTCTTGAGCTAAGCTACTTTTTTTGTTTTCTCACCTCATAAATTTACCTTTCTTCAAGGAAATTTATTTGTATAGTTGTCTCTTACCCTATCACATCTAGCAACTCTATTTTTTTACATGTTTACCCTCTTTCTTACCTTTTTGGTATCTGTTTTACCATTGTTGGTAATATTTCCCCTCGTACCTTTGGGTATTCTTTGTACAATAGCTGGTACTCTACTTTCTCTTTTTCTTTCCCTTCTATCTATTTTTTTCTCTCCCTATCATGGCAGAAAAGAAAGGATGTCTGGGCTTTAAGAGATGTACTAGTTATGGCCACAAGTTACCTACTTCAGACGCACATGCCTTATGTGTGTACTGCTTGGATGAACCTCACTTAACTGTCGACCTACCTTGTGGGATTTGTAAAAATGTTTCTTCCCGGACCCCTTTAGAGAGGAAAAACAAACTGATTCTAAAGGTTATTATGAAAACCCCTTTTACAGAGGCTATTTCTGGTCAGAGACTTCATCCCCTCCTAGCTCCCATAGAAAGAAAGACAACCTAAAGAAGACTAAGTCTCTTCCTTCATCCCCCACTGGGAACCTCCAGGAACCGAGACCAAAAAAAATTAAATTGTCTTCTGAATAGACTTCTTCAACTCCGAGGCTTTCAGAGCCGAGACCTACAGCTCCGAAGACGTCAGCACCGACTCCTACTATGGCACTGAGTGTGCTTCAGACAACATTGGAACTGAGGGGCTCCTCAGTTCAGACCCTTTCACTGGCACTGACCATACAGTCGATGCAGACTGCTATGACGTCGAGGGATTTTCAGGCGCCTATACCTTCTTCAGCACCGACAGTGCTCTCGGCACCGACTCTTCAGCCAGTTCCAAGTACTCCTTGGTCAGCACAGACTCTCTCAGCACCAATTATGGTGCCAACTATGGCTACAGCACCGACAACTCTCTCAGTGCAGACACCAATAGTACAAGCCATTACAGCACCATTGCCTTCAGTACAAACACCTATCCTACCTGCTGTTACAACTTATTCTCCTTTTAAAGACCCCTTTGCAGGCTCTCAATTTACTCCATCTCTAGATAGACCTGACTCCCCATCATCTATCTCCATGAGATCCACTAGAAGCTTCTCTGAACATGATGTGGCACTCATTGTGGACTAGTTGCTTTCGGCTAGAGGAATCCCACCTCCCAAGATCTATCCCTCCCTTGGAGGGGAACATTTTTCCTCAGAGATCCCTACTTGTTCTCCTCCATCATCTTCACCTTTAAGCCCCTTCCTAGAGCATAGACTTCCCCTGCTGCAGCTCCTTTTGTTGACCTTACTAAGGCACTGCAGCTGCCTTTTTGGCAGGGGAGACACTTTACTTCTGTCACTTCTCAGGATGCTAACTGTGGCACAGTTTCCCCTGCGTCCCATGGCCATCCGGAAACTCCTAGTCAGCAGGCTGGCTTGCTTGAGCAAGGGGTGACTGAAGGCTCCCACCCCTCCTTAGGTGGACCAGCCTTTCAACTTATGGAGAAGGCTCTTGCCACTGTAGGTGATCTTGTGCCATCAGGTTTTCTATCCTCCTCTGGCCTGCAACTCACACAAGCCACCACTAGCAGACACCGGGCACAAGGGCCTCAGAATACACTCCCACAGGAGACCCCTCTTGTGCTGTCTTCCCCAGCATCTCCCTCTGAGGAAGTTCATCACAAGAGTTCGTATAAGATGAAGCATGTGGACTCCCCAGAAGAGTCTCTCATGGAAGACACAGATTATGATGATAGGGAAGGGTCCCCTCGATCACCCTCTGAGGTATCCTTTGGGGATATCCTTGAAATCCTTAAACAGAGAGGTGATTGGCAGTCCTCTAACATGACCTCTGAAGAGTCTGTGTTCCTGCAGGCCTTTCGTGCCCGGCCCCCTACCTCCTGGGTTACTCAACCTCCCGACGAACTTATCCAGCTCATCGTGCAGCATGCGTGGAAGGCTCCTGACACTGTTGAAGCCATTCCCCGGAGGCCAGATAAAATTTTCTCCCCCCCAGATATTGAACCCCACTGGTCCAAATGTCTTCCAGTAGATGCCATGGTGGTGGCGGCCGCAACTAAATAAGATCTGGCAGAAGAGAGCCAGACTGTCCATCTGCCCAACAAGGATTCCTGGGCACTGGACAGATTAGGGAAGCATACATTTGCATCAGCGACCTTCATGGTTAGGTCCCTGAATTATCTGGTACATTTTACCAGGCTTCAAAGAGACTTAATTTCTGAGCTGTCTGAAACTTTGGCCGAAGCTGTGTCTGATGAGGTCATTGACAAAGTGGCCTCACAGTTAGCCACCCTTGAATCAGTATCTAACTCCTCCATTCATTCATCTGATTTCTCATGCATCAGAAGGAGCAGCTAGAGCAGTGGATGCAGGCATAGTCATGAGACGGCATGCCTGGATGCGCCTGTGTGAACTCACGGAACCCTTCAAGGCTTCCTTTCTGAATGTTCCCATTGAAGCCACTTCGTTATTTGTACCCAAGGTGAAAGACACACTGGCTAGATGTGAACAGGACGGTAAGACCCTTGCTGCCGTGGGCATCCATTACTCTTCCTCTCAACAGGCTTTCTCCAGAAACCAGAAGAGTGGGAAGATGTGGCACAAAAGGTCTCAAGGTTCTTTCCATGACACATAAGACAATTTCTCCCCTAGAGGCAGAGGGGGAAACTCTTATGGAAGACGCCCCTTTCAGGGCAGAGGAGGTCCTTGAAACCAGGGTTCCAGAGACTCCTTCTCTGGTCAATCCTATCAGCACTCCTGAAGAGCGGCCCAACTGCTTTCCTCTGGAAGTGGTTGGGGGTCATTTCTCTTTGTACCTTTGTGCCTGGCTAACCATTACCACTGACTCTTGGGTACAAAAGATAATAACCAGAGGTTATCATATCCCCTTCGATCTTTGTCCTGTCCCCCTTAGCGACCTTCCCGATATTCCACCCAGTCAAAGGGAAGAAGCAGCATTAGAGATCTCAAAGATGCTAGAAAAAAAGAGTCATCCAAGTAGTCCCCCCAGACCAGATAGGATCCGGATTCTAGTCAAGACTATTTTTGGTGGCAAAAAAGACCGGGGACTGGAGACCAATTTTGGATCTCAGCATATTAAACAAGTTTGTAAAGTTACAGAAATTACGGATGGTCACAATTCAGTCTATCTTCCCACTCTTGGAAAAATTGGAAGATTGGATGTGCGCTATAGATCTTCGAAATGCGTACTACCACATAAAGGTGGACAGACCATCAAGATTCCTTCGCTTTCATGCGGGAGCCAGCCATTACCAGTTCTGAGTACTGCCCTCTCTACAGCCCCCACAATGTTCACAAAGTGCATGGCAGTCATTACAGCTCACTTGCAACCACAGGGATTCCAGGTGTTTCCATACCTAAACGACTGGCTCATTAATGCCCCCACCAGACATCTATTGGAAGCAGCCTTAGCATACTCTCTCCACACCGCAGGAAGGCTAGGCATAACTATAAACTGGCAAAAATTCAACCTGACCCCATCTCAGTCCATAGAATTAATTGGGGTCCTGTTGAATACAAAAAACTGCAGAGCATCCATTCCAGAGCACAGAATCCTAAGGATAAAAGAACAACTTATACCGATCCTTTCAAGAGAAAAATCCATGGCACATTCTGTTCTCCAGCTGCTGGATTCCATGGCAGCCTCCATCACTATTGTCCCCCGTGCAAGGTTCCACATGAGGCTTCTACAATGGCCACTACTCACCCAGTGGTATCCCTTTCAGTACCCTCTATCATCCAAGATTCAGGTAACCTAGAGATGCAAACAAGACTTAATTTGGTAGATGTCACAAAACCCGTCACAATGGTCTCACCCCTTTACCCCCCACCAGCCCATGGCTACAGTGACCGTGGATGCCTCCCTGATGGGGTGGGGGGAGCTATTTCAGGGGAAAGACAGTCCAGGGCACGTGGTCTGAAATGGAGGTTCATCTGTATATAAATGTCCTAGAGCTGAGGGCGGTGCTTCTAGCGTTGCAAGCATTCAGTCCCCTACTGCCGTCAGGGACTATTGCGATACAATCAAACAACATGGTGGTAGTCTGGTACATCAACAAACAAGGTGGAACCAAATCTTACCCTCTTTGTCTGGAGGCCATGAGAATATGGCAATGGGCGATGGCTACCAACTGCTTTCTCATCGCAACACACATTCCCGGGAGTTCCAACGTGATAGCAGACAGACTCAGCAGGTGCATTCTACAACCTCACGAGCGGTCCCTGAATCCTGTAGTAGCAGTGGAGATTTTCAACCGCTGGGGTCTCCCTTGCTGTGACTTCTTTGCATCCCCGATCAATTACAAATGCAGCAATTACTTCACCCTGATTCCCCCTTGGGGACAGTCACCCAGGGACGCTCTAGTCCATGACTGGCCCTTGGGTCTACTTTATGCTTTTCCCCCTTTTCCCCTCATTCCCCAGTTCCTGAAGAAAGCCTGCCGGTTGAAAAGCAAAGTAATCCTCATAGTGCCATGTTGGACTCGTCAAATGTGATTCCCCTTTCTATGGCCTCACCTGCTAGATCAACCATGGATTCTCGATCCAGCTCCAGACTTGATCTCCCATCCACAGAACCTGATTAACCCCAACTTGAACAGCCTGAAGCTCATAGCTTGGCTTCTCCACTTCCAGTGATTGCCAGGCAGAATGATCTTTCTTCCCCAGTACGTGACATTCTTATTGCATCTCGTAAGTCTTCCACCAGAAACACATATCTCAGCAAGTGGAAAAAGGTTTACTATTTGGCTGAAGGAAAAGCAGATATTTCCCTTTTCAACACCAGTGCCGGTGGTACTGGAGTACCTGTCAAGTTTATTCCAATCTGGCCTTTCTGCTTCTACCATTCAGGTTCATTTAGCCGCAATATCTAATTTTCACAATGGTGTCCAAGAGTCTTCCCTTATGTCACACAAATTATGCAAGACATTTCTAAAAGGCGTAAATCATTTGAAACCCCTATTTAGAGAACCTACCCAGCCATGGGACCTGTCATTAGTCCTACAGGCTCTGACAATGCCACCTTTTGAACCAGCTTATTCATGCAACGTCAAGTTTCTTTCATGGAAAACTTTGTTCTTCGTCACCATTACTTCTGCCAGACATATTTCTGAACTTCAAGCTCTGTGCATCAAACAGCCCTACTTGACCTTTCATAAAGATAGAGTGTCATTGAGAACTACTTCTTCCTTTCTGCCAAAAGTGATCTCTGAAATGTCCATTAACCAAACCACTGAATTGCCAGTTTTCTTTCCCAATCATTCTAACAGGGGAAAGTATTGCCTAGATACCCTAGACATTCACAAGCAAATTTGTTTCTACCTGGACAGAACTAAGGCTTCTCGCAAATCAGATGAGTTATTCTTGGCCTATTCTGGACCTAGATTAGGATGTGCTGTTTCTAAGGTCACATTGGCTAAATGGTTAAAATACTGTGTAACATTTATTTACAAAGAGCACAATATCTCTCTTAACTACAGCCATTAGGGCTCATTCTACAAGGTTGGTAGCAACTTCTGCTGCCTTCCATGCTGGAGCTTCTTTACATGACATTTGTGCAGCTGCAACTTGGGCTAGACCTCATACCTTCATCAACCATTACAAATTGGATTTGGTATCCAGAGGAACAGCATCTTTTGGTTCAATGGTGCTCAGGAATGTCCTTCCATGAGAGCATCCCAGGAATAAAGGTAGCCGAGGACTCTGTCCCAGACATAAGGAATGAACGAGGATTAACAATATCAGATAAAGAAGTTATGTCTTACCATAACGTTCCATCTGTATTGTTGATCCTCGTTCAGTCATTACGACCCTCTCTCCTTCCCCCTCCTGAGGCTTATAGTGGATCTCACCATCCGGTTCCAGTAGGTCATTTGACCAGAGGTAGCCTCTACCTTCTTTTGACTTGAAAACTCAATTTGAGGTAACAGGGAGAGAGGAATTCTGGGTAAGAGTTTAGCTCGACAGTTTGTAGCTGTCGCGAGCTTGGAAAACGGCTGACTCGGTTCCGAGGTCAGAACCGACTACCCAGATGCAATGACTGAACGGGGATCAACAATACAGATGGAACGTTATGGTAAGACATAACTTCTTTATATACCAAATGCACAGTCACTCAGCAGTGGGAAAATGCACAGTCCAATAACTCTGAAAGTATTTTCAGCAAAATTGTTTTATGGTATTAGCACTCATAGCATAATCACTTATACAGGTCAAGTTTCCTGATTGGGGCCATTCTTATATGTCTGTTTAACACAAAATGTATTTCTTAAACAGCATTCACCTCATGTATAACCTTAACATTTTACTCTAAAATCTGACATTCAGTACATCTTTATTATCTACCAGACTGAGGTGTATGTATGCACATACCTGTAATAAAACGTTGCACATTGTTGAAGTATCCTTCATTTACCAACTTTGTTGACTGGGTAGGCAAGCTACTCCACAGACCATTTTCAGCCAAGACATGAGCCGGTTAGGAATTCAAAACTTTCAACACATAATTCCAACTCTTTGTTATTTATGCAATTCAAAAATCTAACAGCTCATTTGCAAAACAATGGAGTGACGTGTGTGAAGAAACAATTAAATGCCGATGACAGTGATAGTTTACAATTTAAAGAGAAAACTGTATAGGGTTATAAAAAGAACAGTTTGAAAAGATTAAAAGAAAAGAAAGCAGCATTTACATGTATACAACATGAATCGATCATTACATCCAGCAAGTGTAAAAACTAAGGTTAAACAGTATTTTATAAATGTTGCTGGCATTATAATGAAGTGTCATACATAAAAAATGCTGCATATAATAATCAGTGTATTATCAACATTCCAAGGAGTTCCAGTATTAATGTAAACTTTAAATTTCTGACTTGTAACATTGCCATTGGATATGCAAGATGTTTATGGGTCATTTAATGTAGACTATAAGAAATTATACAATGACTGTCCATTGATATTCAAAAACAAGCATGCTGATTGGCCAGCCCAACCAGCGTGCCATTGTAAATCCCAGAATATACCAATGGAAAAAGGTCTGGTCACCCAGACTTCTTTCCATTCATGTATTCCATAACTTTTATTTATTTTTTTTAACAAAAAGTAAAAAAAATCTATAGTCTGGACTCCGGACATACCAGAGAAGCAGCATGGAGGAAATACAAAGAAAATCAGGCACGTTATTTAAAACTAAAGCATCTACCTAATTTTCTTTGCATTTCCTCCATTCTATTTCTCTCTCCTACCCCTAAAGTAGCAGAAAGTTTTTTTTTTCTTAATTAAAAAAAAAGAAAAAAAAAGAAAACAAAAATGGAGCAATGGAGACTTTTTTCTCCGTTGTTTTCTTTTCAAAGCATTGATGTACTGTGTATGCATGGGGAATGCAAGTCCCATATGCATGCGCTGTACATAAAAACAAGGAAGCAGGATACCACCAGCCACAAAAAGACAGTGTGGCGCTATTATACAAAGACATTATTTAAGAAAAGTACATTTTTTTCTTAAATGTCATTGTATAATAGCAATAACCGACTCCGTGATTGTGGTTTATTGAAATTTACCCACAGTTGGCTTTACTTAATCACTTGGGCTTTGCCCTCGTGATTAAACCACACCAGCCATGGATAAATCTTCAATATACCACATCACGTTGTCGGTTATTACTTAAGTAGTACACAAATTCCACACCAAACCATTATACCATTGTTCCAGTACTGAAACAGCATTGAAACAAGAAAAGGAAAGCTAAATTTTATATCATTCTTCAGAATTTTTGCTAAGATGCAAAAAATATTTTTTTATTTTTTATTTACTTATTTATCCTTTGATTACCAGGTCAGTCACACTAGGCTAGCAGCTTCATTTCAGGTGAGACCAGAGGTGGTTTTTAATACCAATATTTATTTATTTAGTGACATTTGATTACCAGAAAAGTCTGATCGGGTAGAAGCCCATTTTCAGCAGAGGCCAGTGGAGAACAGCTCCAAATTATTACAAAACACTTTAAGAACAATAATTTTATAATCTGCAAAAATAAAAAAAAAAACTTTGCCATTTAAATAATTATAACAAATTAGACATAATATAAAAACATTGTCTAAGAACTGATACAAGTTATGTGACAGCCATTTAATATTTAAGCAATAAACCATAGCTGGTTGTGGGTAATGCTGAATTGACCCATGTTGGTGTGGTTTGGTCATGAGGGCGAAGCCCGAGTGACCAAACAAAGCCAACCCTGGGTAAATCCAGCATTGCCTACACCCTGCCGTGGGTTATTGCTATTATACAATGACATTATTTAAGAAAAAAATACTTACTTTTCTTAAATAATGTCATTGTATAATGCCTCCATGCTGGCCTTCCACAGATTTCCGGTATACTGGGGCATTTCTGATGTAATGCACATTCATAAGGGACTTGTGTTCCCATGCTTATGCAGTACATCAGTGCTGTGTAGAGGTAGCAATGGAGAAATGAAGATCTCCATTGGTTTTTAAGATACCTCACTATGTTATACATGTTCTTCAACTCATATAACATAGCAAGATATCTTTAAAAAAAGCAACGGAGTTATTCCTTTCTCTGTTGCTACCTCTGCAGAGCAAAAAAAAGTAAAAAAAATTAGGAGAGATATTAATGGAAAAAGTCCAGGTGACCGGACCTTTTTCCATTAGTATATTCCCAGATTTACAATGGGCACATTGGTTGGGATGGCCAATCAGTGTGCTCGTTTTTGAATATTAATAACCAGTCATTGTATAATTAGAGATTTAGAGACATTTCAGACAATTTGTAGAAAAAATAAATATAAGTTGGTCTAATACCGACAGGAATTGTAATAGGAAGTGAGGATAAAACAGGCTTATGGAAAGTCAGGAAAGAGAATTTGAGAGAAGTAAGGAAGTATGTGAAGAAGAGAGAATAAGGAGGTATAAGGAATGAAAAAGTACTTGTCACATTTAAGGATATAGTTTATCCTGGTTTTGTGCAAGAACAAAGCCAGAGTTTACCTTGAAAGACTTTCTGAGTTGTTTTGAAAGATGGAAGGGAGGGTATTGACCTGATGGATAAAGTTAAAGAGTTCCAGGCCTTAACAACCTTGCACAAGTACAGACAATGCCCAGCAGATATGATAGGTTTATAGACAGACAGGAGTATTTGGTCACTGGATCACACTGACCAACTGGAAGCACAGTTGTGTAGAATGTTTTTTAGTCCTGGACAGACAGATGGATACTGGATAACTTTATAGGTGGTAAGAAGCTGTATATATGTTAGTTGATGAGGCAGTTATTACCAGTTTAGGCATTTTAGTGCTATAAAGTGGTGGATTTTGAAAGGATATTTGCTGCAAATTTAGCAACCTTTTATAGCATTATTGAAGCTTTAATTTTTTGTGAAGCCTGAGGTTAATAAGGATGGGAGCACCATGAAGAACTCTGGAGAGGAGATAAGTAGTGGCAAGTGATAGTTTTAGATGCATTGGTGAGAATGTTTTTGGCTCTGTAAAGCATCCTTAGATTTGATAAGTTTTTCTTATGATATTTTGTATATGCAGGTCCAGTGTAAGATTGTCATCCACTATCACCACTAATAATTTGCTATGATAAGTAACTTCAGTGGTTGTATTATCAAGAGAGAGGACTTTAAATTTAATTTTTTTCATGAGAGAGAGATTTGGGGATAAAAGATTGTCATCCACCATCACCACTAATAATTTGCTATGATAAGTAACTTCAGTGGTTGTATTATCAAGAGAGAGGACTTTAAATTAATTTTTTTCATGAGAGAGAGATTTGGGGACAAAAAGTAATAGTTTGGTCTTGTTTGGGTTGAGCATGATCTGTGAGTTATGAAGCCATGTTTCAGTGTCTGTTAAAGGTTCCTGTGTATTTCTTTGGAGATGCAGTATATTGGCAGATGTGCAAATGAGAGTGGAATTAACTGCATATTGTATTAGAATGGCCTGTTGTATAGATGTATGGAGGGTGTTGGTGAAAATGTTAAAGAGGAAGGAACCAAGGATAGAACCTTGTGGTATACCGGTGGTGACTGGGAGGTAAGGAGAGAGCATGGACTGCCATTTTACTGACTGTTACCTATTGGACAGGAAGCTTTTGAACCACAGAAGGGTGGGCTGAGAGAAACCTAGTGAGGACATTTGAAGTAGATGTTTGCTGTGACAAACTGTGTCAAAGGCTTAGACAAGTCTAGAAATAAGGAAGAGATTAGTTTGCCATTATCTTTAGCTTTATTGACAATATCTATATAGGTTAGAAGGGCAATGCTAGTACTATGGTAAGGATGGAAGCAATGTTGTGTAGGAGATAAGAGTCTTTCCTGCAGGAGATAGTCCAGCAATTATTTTTGAACACAATTTCCTCCTTTGTGCAGAGGGATAATGTGTGACTTTTTTCCAGAGAAAGGGATCATGGTATTCTTGGACTAACCTACTTATAAGGATTGAGACAGGATTGTCAATGCTACTGGCTGCTATTTTTAGGTACTCGCTTAGATGCTCATCAGCTGAAGAAGAGCATGGTTTAAGTTTGTTTATTTTATTTATTTATTTTACATTTGTTAACTGGGATGGTCCGGCTGGATACATGTCCATTTTCAGCGGAGTCCCGGGGAGAAAAGCTCCAAAGAAACAAATTAAGATAGGAAATAGACATTACAAATAAATGTTCAACTAATAGAGGTTACATAGAAGAAGATTGTAGACATAGTACATAGATATAATGAAACAGACAATCCACTAAATTGTGGTTACAATACAAGTTGATTGTAGACATAGTATATGCATTCTTCCATGAGGCCAGTGGCATACTTTTCTATTGACAATAGAGGTCGAGGATAACAATAGTTGGAGTTGCAGTCATAAAGGATCTCATTAATTAAATGAGGGGGGGTAGCTGAGCAGAGAGTGTTGGAGGTAAGTGTGAAGTCTTAGTCTGGGTTGGTACAGGGGCATATCCAGTGTGACTTGAGGTGACATATAAGTTTATGTTTAAATATGGTTGGAGAAGATTCTTTGGTAATGTCAGTAGGTAGTGAGTTCCAGTTTTTACCGACAGAGTTGGTGAAGAGGGAGTCACCTGCAGCATGGTTGGATTTGATTGTAAGTACTAGGAGTTTGGTGGATGAGCGTAGTGGGCGATTGTTATTGTAGGGGCAGATTATGTTTCTTAGGGCTGGGGTAGTGTCCGGTTGGTGGAGGATTTTTATGGACGACTTTGACTTGGTTGAGCTGTAGGAGGTGGGGTAGTTCCAACCAGCCCAGGAGTTTCAGGTTCTGGCAATGGTGGGTATGGTAGGGTGAGTCAATAGCAAATCTGGCGATTTGGTTGTAGCATGAAGACAGTTTTTTAAGATTGGTTTTATTCAGGTGGGAGAATAGAGGAGAGGCATAGAGAAGGGTAGATAGGAGGTGGGAGCGGGCAATTGTTATTCTAGCTTGCGGGGTGAGGTATGCATTGATCCTGAACAGACTACCAAGTTTTTTATTGGTAGTTTTTATTGTTTGATTGATGTGTGCATCAAATCTGAGGTTGCAGTCGATCATGACACCCAATAATTTAGTTTGTGTAACCGGGGAGATGATGGTACCATTATTAGCTGTTATATTGAACAGAGGTGAGGTGGTCCTGTGTGTTGGGGTAAAGAGAAGTAGTTTAGTTTTATTGGGATTTAGTATTAGGTGTTGGTTTAGCAGCCAGTTTTCTACCTTGTTGAAGGTGCTTTGTGTTATTTTTGGTAAGTTCAGCTGGGGTGGAGGCAGTGCAGATCAAGGTCGAGTCATCTGCATATTGAATGCAGGTAGCCTCTGGTATGGCTGTGCTAAGTTCATTTATAAAGATGGAGAACAGAAGGGGACCTAGTATTGAGCCTTAGGGTACTCCTAGTCTGATGGAGAGGTGTGAGGAGAGTTTACTCTCCCACAGTACAGCCTGTTTCCTGCATTGTAGGTAGGACTCAAACCATTGGAGGGCCAGTTTGTTTAAGTTGTTGGCCTCCAGGCGTGGTCCACCATGTCAAAGGCCTTAGACAGGTCTAGGAAGAGAGCAGGGGTCAGTACGTTGTTGTTACGATTTTGATTTATAGTGTCTGAGAAAGAGAGAAGGGCTGTAGTGGTGCTGTGATTGGGCCTAAAGCCATGTTGTGAGTTGGATAAAAGTTTGCTTTGTGTGAGATATTTCATGAGTTGAATATGTACACACTTCTCCATGATCTTAGCTAGTGGAGACAAGATGGCTATGGGCCTGTAGTTAGACAGTTCAGTGGAACTGCCCCATTTGTGAAGTGATATGACATGTGAGATTTTCCATATTTCAGGGATTATGGCTTCTGATATGGATCGGTTAATAAGGATGGAGATGGGGTATGCAATTGCTTCTGCAGTTTTTTGTAAGTAGTCAGCTGGGAGGAGGTCAGCAGCCAGAGTGGTTTGTCTTAGTTTCCTAAGTAGGGTTTTGATGAGTTGAGTAGGGACTGGTTGGAGGCTAAAGGAAGTTGTAGTTTTGGAATTGGTTGTGCTAGGATTGGAACCAGTGGGTGAGAGTTGGTTAGCTAAAGTTTGGATGGTTTCAATGAAGAAGGTGTTAAAGGAGTTGGCAATATCTTTGGGGGAGCTTTGATTAGTGACAGATGGTTTTGGGGTGGTGGTTTGTCCTGGGTGGAGAAGTCTTTTTATTCCCATCCAGAATTTCTGAGGTTTAGTTTTGTGAACCTGTTGTAGATGGTGGTAGTCTTCTTTTTTGTCTGAGGTTACTGATTTTTTTGCATAATTTCTTAGTTGCCTAAATAACAGTTGGTCAGGTAGGGTTTTAGTAGTTTGGTAGGTGTCCCATGCTTTATTTCTTAATGCAAGTGTTGCCCTAGTTTCTTTAGTGAGCCAAGGTGCGGTATTGACCTTGATTCTACTAGTGCGGCTAGGGGCATGAAGGTCGAGAATAGCCAGAAATCTGGAGTTGAAGTAACTGACTGCTTCATCTAGTGGAAGGCGTTTTAGGGCAGACCAGGTGCAAGACTTTAGTTCATTGTTAAATTTTTGGGGGTTAAAGTTTTTATTACTTCTTATAGTTTTATATGTGGGTTGATGATGGTGATTAACCTTTAGTTTAAGTATATATGTGAGGCAGTGATCACTTAGATCATCTGGTGTAGTGCCTGACATATACTGATGTGGAGAGTTATTGATGAGTATACAGTCTAGGGTACTAGCTTTGTTATGTGATTTGTTTTGCCTAGTGGGTGTGGTTATGGTTTGGGTAAATCCTTGGAGGTTTACATGGATTGCTGGGGATTGAGAAGAGCAGGTTTTCCAGTCAATGTTGAAGTCCCCGAGGATTATGGTTTCCTGTGGCTGGTTGTTGTTGAGCCAGGTTAGGAACTCCTCGAGGGTGTCTGTGTTCTTCCCTGGGGGTATGTAGGCACAGACAATGTTTATGCTTTTATGGTTGTTAATGTGTAGTTTTGTGGTAATGATCTCAGCATTGTTGAATAGAGGGGGTTGGGGGTTGGCTATGGTGACAGATAAGGTGAATTTATAGAGTATTGCTACCCCTCCGCCATTTTTTTGGGTACGATCAAGTCTATGCATGTTATACATAGGTGGCAGGACTTCATTATCCTTAGTGGTAGGTTTTAGCCATGTTTCCGTGAGGCAGAGTATATCAGGTGAGTAAACTGCCAGGAAGGCATGTAGGTGCTGAATTTTGTTGTTTACGCTCCTTATATTCAGCTGGCAGGCCAGCAAGGAGTCTGGGGGTATATGTGTGGGGTCTATATTGGTTGGGGAGTTGGTGGAGAGTAAAAAGGTAGCAGTAGTATTTGGACCTGGGTTAGGGTGGATGTCACCATCCATGGTGAGGTTGTTTTTTTAGCCTCATTATAAGTTTCCAGATCCTAAGTAGAGTACTATGATAGTACCTAGGTTTGGAGTAGATGTATCTATGCCTGATAGGAACATAATTGAGTGAGGTGGGCATCTGGGAGGGGAGGGGTTGAGGGATGTCGTGAGTGGGTAAGGGAGATGAGGTCCTGAATCTGGGATAGTAAAAGCCTAGGTATTCTGTGTTCTCATAGGTTGTGAGTAGGAGTGGGTAGATTAGCAGGGAAGACAAAATGGTTAGTAATAGATGTGTGTAGATAGCCATAGTAGTTGGATTAAGATTTTGGTACTAGTATGTGAGTAGTAGGGGGTGGAGGGGACTAGTATTGTCAGAAGGGATAGGTTGGGATTCTAGCACAGGTTACAGGGGATAGGTTGAAGAGGGGTTTGGGAGTGGCCAGGGAGGTATAAATTAAGGAATAGTAGGGGTGGGTGGAATTAGGGGGCAGGGCGGGGCACGAAGCGAGCCCGAGCAAAGCGAGGGCAAGCGGAGCGGGGCTACACCAGTTATCCAATTTGCCAGTGATTGGAGGTTGCAAGGTGGGTGTTATTTTACTACCACAAGGTCTGTTAGGCAAGTTTCAGCTTAAAATTAGCATAGTGTAGTTTAGCCCTTTTAGGCAGAAATTAATATTGTTAGCCTTTATTAGTAGTTTTGCAGGAGGATTTGCTGCAAGGTTTTATAAAGGCTAAGGTTAGCTGTAATGCTGCGATCTACTATAGGGCTTATGATGGTAATTCTAGTGCCGGACCCAGCTATAGTGCGGTTAAAACAACAGTTAAGAGTACGGCCATTACCCTATAACTTTTCCTTGCAGGGTACGATGTTCGTGGACCACGTGCTTCACTATTTCTCTGTAGGCTCTTAAGTTGAGGGAGCTTGCTAGGTTGTGTTCACAGGGAACGACCTGTGGGGTTAGATTAGTAAAGTTACCAGCAGTCAGTAGAGTTGTGACTATTCAGAGTCCCATACCTCTAAATAGTTGGTGTTCCCATATTCACATTTCATTAAACAGTTTAATATTACCAACATGTGCCTTACAGCATGTATGCTTAAGTTTCTACTAGCACTGGCTACCACTCATAGTAATTACTAAACAGGAATTAAAAAAAACAGACTGAAGATATACCATGTGCCTTACAGCATGTACGCTTATGTTTCTGCTAGCACAGACTACCGCTTATAGTAATTATTTAACAGAAATTTAAAAAACAGACTAGATATACCAGGTTACAGTGTGCTAAGCTGCGACCTTTGAGCTGTAGTGTAGTTTTGTACAGAATGTAGACACAGGTGTGAAAGAGAAAATGGATGCGGTGATATTTGGCTGTTGGGCAAGGTTGGGATTATATACTGAGGAATCCTTGGATAGAGATGCTATACTATCTACAAAATAAGAGTTGAACTGTATTGTAGTTTTAAGTGGTGAGTTATTGAAAGAGCAGTTTAGGTTGAATTTTTGGCTGGGATGTAAGATTTCTTTAATTGTTTGTGTCTTTCAGCTTTTCCCGGTTAGGGGTCGCCACAGCGGAACTCCGGTCCGCTAATGATTGGCAGTAGATTTTTACGTACTGGCTTGCCAGGCCTAATGCACAACCTTCAACGAAGGAACGCCCATTCATGCATGTTGCTACACAGAAGATGCTCTAACTGAGAATCGAATGGGCAACGTCTAACTGTGAGGTGACAACGCTACCGCAGCACCACCACCGCAGTACGTAAGATTTCTTTAATGGATGTCCAAAATGTTTAGGGTTGTGTTTAGTATTATTCTGAAAGTTACATACATACATACAAATATTTCAAGCACGGGCATTAAAGCCCTTCTTGCCGATATACCAAAACACTTGTTCACATAATAAGTGCCCAGGCTGTTCTTAAAAATATCTAAACTAGTACTTGCGTTAATGTAATTTGGTAGTCTGTTTTATGCATCAGTTACTTTTATCTTACCAATTAGAGCACTTCTCATTCCTGTAGAATCTTCTACAAAGGTTGTCTGATGATTCTCTAGTACTTTTTGATAACCCCAAACATTCCCAGAGGTAGTTGTCACTAAATGCCTTATATACCTGAATAAGATCTCTTCTTAGATATTTATAAGAGACACTGTACAAGTTCAGATATGTTAGTCTTTCATAATAACTTAAATTTTCACATCCATGGATGCCAGCCATAGAAAATGATTACAGTATAGTTTGTTCTTTTCATTTATTTACTTTTTAGTATGCTTGCAAAGCATTCTGAAGTTTTCAAGATATTGTGATGTATTATATTTTTGCCACTCTTTCCATGCCTTATCTCTGTCCTGCATTAGCAGTCTACTCTTTTTAGATATCCAAACTGCATTATTTGTTTTTAGTCTCTTCCTTCTAGGAGGTGCAAGTCTGTTTAGGATATTTAGGAAAGTTGTACTGAATTCATTGACAGTATCATAAGGGGAGAATTTTTAGGAAGTTCTAGTTAAGAGATGATAGTGTGGTAATGAACATTTCTGTGTTAAACTTTGAAAGGTTGTGTGCTATTTTATAAATATGCTGTTTAACTGGATGTGTGAGATGCCGGCTCATATAGACTGGGAAGTGATCACTGAGAGAGTCTAACATTGTACCTGTGATGCAGAATTTGCTAAGGTCTGATACTAGGAACACATGTCATAGGGAATATGATGTATTGGTATTAAGTAATTGTGTGAACCCATATAAGTTCATACTAGATACAGGGGAATTAGAGTTTATTTCCAACCAATTGGCAGTCACATCATCTAGTAGTAATTTATCTTGTGGAAATATTATGGATATCCAATGTAGGATATCTTCCAATACAGCTATATTGTAGCCAGGAAGGATATAAAGGACAGTAATACATATTTGTTTATAATTGTTTATTATGAGGGCTGTAATAAGAACTCTGCTGAATTAAATTTTGGTATTGGTTTGCTGTAAGGAGAAATGTGGTAGGTGTTGGGAAATATTAATGCAATACTACCACTATTCCTCTTTATACAATCATTATGGCTGATATTATAGCCAGGATTTATACCTTCAGAGTTGTTTATGCTATTTTTCAGCCAGGTTTCAGATACAGCAAAAACACTGGGCTTATGTTGAGTAATCCAGGCATGTTTAATTTTTAACATTTATTGCAGCAAAAAATAGATCACCAGGGTTTTGGACTGGCTGTTGTTGGATTACAGAAGTGTGTGGGAAAGAATTAACATTGTGTTCATTGTGATAGGTGAGGCCAGGATTGGGGTGTACATCTCTTCCTAGAAGGATTTTAGTATAATGAGGAATGATGCATTCTTGTTTGTTTGGATAGGATTTTTGCACTAAGTTTTGTTTGGGTTTGAGATGAAGTGCAGTCAGGCAGTCTATATTTTGAATAAAGGTGAGGAACAGGTTTGCTGCAATGTTTGGAGAGTGTAAAGAGGAAGTATGGATAGGTGGTTGGGACAGAGTTGTACAGATGTTGTGAGAGATTACAGAGTAATGGTAGGATGAAAGATGGAACTGTAGGAGAATAATAGAGGATACGCTGAAGAGTAGCATAATTAAGTGCAGGAATCTGTATTTTATAGATGTCCAGTAGTGGGCAAGTAGCAATGAAGAAGGAAACAGGAAGTTGCAGGGCAGTAGGTGATTCAGTGATGGTGGAATCTGAAAGCTGGTAGAAAATAGTTAAGGAGAGAAGTATTTTCAATAAAATAAGAGATTTAGATTGTCCTGTTATCTTCTCTGGAATACAAGGAATAGAGGGGTATGAAAGGCTAGAGTATAATGATGTAGTCAAAATAAGATAAATGAGGGTTTATTTGTGATTATGAATAGACAAATAGCAGTATGGGAGGGAGAAAAATAGTTGGGAATCGGGCTAAAAATTAAATGGACATAGGGAAGTAGGAAACACGAAACAAGTGCATGTATAGAAGTAGTAAGGCCATTGGGGGAGGGTTTGAAATAAGAGTCACAAGTGAAAGGTGTATGTAGGAAGTATAATATTAGGGAAATGGGGTGAGTGTGAAGTGGAGGCAGAATAGGTGAGAGAAGCAACGCTGAGCATAGCAGGCCTCCCACCCACAGGTCAAATTATAGCTGAAAGCAATTAGTTTATAGCCAGTGCAAAGCAAATAATAAAGAAATTCCAAATTAAAACAGGTTTAGTGTCATTCCCTGAGGCTAAATAACTGGCACATACAGTATAGTTCAAGAAAAAGGGGACAGTGGCCATTTTAGTAAGAGGTCCTTAGAGTGCAAGGACTATTTCACAGATACTTTCAATCACAGAGCAGGCATTTATTTAACTGATTAATTTAATACAAATCAGGGTTCTTCATGATAAATGTGCTTACATTATACAATAGCAAACTTCTCAGTAAACTTGTAGGTGTACGGTTTTGTGGCAGATCTCCTGTAGTATTAAGGCCAAATGTAGTGACCATAGGCTATTATACAATGACAATATTCTCAGTAAACTTTGTAGGAGTAGGGTTTTGTGGCAGAGATCCTACAGTATCGAGGTCAGATGTAGTGACTCCAGGCCATTATACAATGACAAAACATACTCTCAACTATTGCCAGTTTAGAGGTCCAATCCATCCACTGCATGTCTTTGGAATGTGGGAAACCAGAGCACTCTCTATATGTAGATCTATCTCCCTCTCTCCACACATCCTCAAAGCATATTTAACCATGATGGAAAGGTTGAAACAGAATGTTGAATGAGCTTTCTATTGTGTGACAATGTGGCACATTGGGAATCAGGGTTTTCGTCCTTTCTCCACTGTGGTATATCTTTGAGTTGGTATCTATAATTACCAACAGTTGTGGGGATGCATGGGAACACAGATTTTTTTCCCCAGTGTGAACATTCTGTACTTTGAGCTTTTCAGCCTAATTACCTGTGCATTAAATTACCTGTGTGGATGTGTGCATTAAAGTAAATCATAGTGAATCATATGTATTTGTGTGCGTGTGTATATCTATATAGCTATATCTTTATATATATCTATGAATCTATAGCTATAGATATTTTATATATATATATATATATATATATATATATATATCTATATATATATATATATATATATACAGAGACAGAAATATGTGTATATAGATAGATGCACTAACTGCTAGCATGTGTGCGCGTGTGTGTGTGTGTGTGTGTGTGTGTGTGTGTGTGTGTGTGTGTGTGTGTGTGTGTGTGTGTGTGTGTGTGTGTGTGTGTGTGTGTGTGTGTGTGTGTGTGTGTGGAGGATAAGATGCTGAGTTGCTAATGCTCTGCCTCTTATTTAGTTATTTATTTATTTATTTATTTATTCCAGTTTGATGACTGGGGAGGTCCACTGGGCTTGGAGAGCCCATTTTCAGTGGAGGCCCGGGGAGAAAAGCTCCACAATACATAGTTTAGTTACATGAATAAATACAAAGAAACTTTCCATTACAAACAACAGGTAGCATTCAAAATGAAAAGAAAACAAACAATTACAATTTTATGGTTCAGTTATTTATACAATGTACATATGTGAGAGAGGTTAGCTAGATGACTAGGTTAGCCAGGCATAAAAGTGGAGGAGAGCTTGAGAGGTATGGGGTGAAGAGTACAGTTGCATTTTCTGTTTAAATAAAGGTAGGAATGAAGAAGAGTTTTAAAGTTTTCAAGGTTGTCACAGGTCCTCAGTGAGGAGGGAAGCGCATTCCATTTTTAGCTAAGGAGAAGGATAGCAGAAGCTGACCAGCTGGGCGCTTAGGGTATTTGGATGGTGATTAGGTTTGGGTGGTTAGATCTAAGGGTTCTATGGGGGGTATATAGTTGTAGGATATTGGATAGTGCAGGACACTTAGTAGATTGGAACAGTAATCTGTGGCTGGTCATGATTTGGAGAAAGTCCAGTTGGTTGGGGAGTTCAAGCCAATTTAATGAGTGAAGGGAGGAGTAGTGATGAGAGGAGGAGTTGGCTTTGGTAGCAAATCTGGAGATTTTATTGTAACATACTTCCAGTTTGTAGGAGTGTGGAGGATAAATTAGTAAGCAGAGGGGCGCCATACAGAAGAGAGGGAAGGCGATAGGTTGTGGCGAGAGTTAGTCTGGCAGCAGGAGAGAAGAAGAAGTTGTTTCTATAAAGTAGGCAGAATTTTATGTGGGTTTTCTTTATGTTTAGCTTGACATGAGTGTTAAATTTTAGGTGTTCATCAATGGTGACACCAAGAAGTTTGGCGGAGGGAACGACCTCTATAATGGAGTTGTTAAGGCTGGTTATTTGAAATTAATTTTTATCAATAGGGGAGGATTTAGAAGGAGAGAATAGAAGGATTATAATTTTGTTGGCATTTAGTGAGAGGTGATTTTGGAGCATCCAGTTTTCGCTGGTAGAGAAGGCTGTTTGTGTCAGTAATTGGAAATCTGTTAGGTTAGAGGCGCAGCAGATCAAAGTAGAATTGTCAGCATATTGCACAATATTGGTGTTGTGTATGGCTTTGTGAAAGTCGTTAATAAAGATAGTGAATAGTACCGGGCCAAGTATCGAACCTTGGGGTATTCCAGTGGGGGTAGAAAGGAAGGTGGAGGTGCCCTGGCTCCATTTTACAGCCTGGGACCTGTCTGAAAGATAGCTGAAGAAGCAGGAAAGTGTTTTGTGGAGGGAATGAGATTAGACAGATGATATAATAGGTGGGTATGAGAGATGGTATTGAAAACTTTAGATAAGTCCAGCAGAACTGAGGATACTATTTTACCAGAATCACTGGCTAAATTGACAGTATGTAAGAAGGAGAGAAGGGTGGTGTTGGTACTGTGTCCTGGGTGGAAGCTGTTTTGGGTTGGAGAGAGTAACTGGTGTTTGGTAAGGAATGGCAAGAGCTGAAGGTAGATGCATTTTTCAAGAAGTTTGGAGATTGGGGAGAGGATGGCTATGGGGTGGAAATTAGAGATGTTACAGTTTTGCCACCCTTGTGAAATGGAAGAATATATGCAGCGCACCATAGTTTGGGAACATAGGATTCAAGTAGGGATCTATTGATCAGGATGCTGATAGGAAGAGCAATACCATCGAAGGCTATTTTTAAAAAGGAGGAAGGAATGTTGTTGGGGACAGTGGAGCAAGGCTTTAGTTTAGAGAGTAGTTTCTTTATTAGGTAGGTGGAGACGGGTCTGAGTTTGAAAGTGGGGGGGGTCGGGTGGGGAGGGGTGGAGGGTTATTGTTGGTAAAGGTCTTTGTTAGCTTGGCAATAGAAGTGGTGAAGAAGGTATTGAATAGTGAGGCAATTTCAAGGTCAGATTTGCTGGTGTTGGGGCAGGGGTTGTTTTTAGTACCTGGCCTAAGGAGGGAATTAAATGAATTCCAAAATTGTTTGGGGTTTTTCGCATGATTTACTTGGATTTTGATGTAGTAAGACTTTTTATCTTTAATAGCTTGTTTTTTTGGCTAGGTTTCTCAGCTCTTTATTTTTAAGTAAGATTTCTGGCTGTTTATATTGGAGGTATGTTTTCCAGGTTTTATCTCTTTGTAGCATAATCTTTTTGGTGTCTTTGGTAAGCCATGGGGCAGTCTTAGTTTTTACTCGTTTTGTTCTTATTGGAGCTAGGGAGTTAAGGACATTTAAGAATGTTGCATTGAAAAAGTCAATGGCTGCATCTAATGAGAGAGTTTTTAAGGGGTTCCAATTAGTATGCTTAAGGGAATCAGAGAAGGTAGTAGGATTAAAGTTAGAGAGGTTATGAGTGTGAATGAAATGGTGGGAGTGCGGGGAAGTGAGGGTAGCTCAATGAGTGAAGACAGGGAGGTGGTCTCCTAATGGGTCAGGAATGACACCGGATTTTGTAACTTTATTGGGATGAGATACTAGGATCCAGTCTAGTATGGAGCCTGGGGGGTTGGTTTTGTTAGGCCTAGTAATGGAGTTAGTAAGTTGAGTGTAGTTTAATAGATTGATTGACATGGTGGGATTAGGGTTATTGATTTTGTTCCAGTCTATATTTACATCTCCCAATATGTAGGTTTCTAGCTTAATATTTAAGGAGGCCCAGGAGAGGATGTCTTCCAGGATATTGGTGTTGTTTCCTGGAGGAATATATGGTGAAATGAAGCAGATGTTTTTATGGTTGTTTGTTTTTAGTAGGCCAGTTACAAGTTCAGCATTATTGAAAGAAGGGATGGGATTAGGATATGGAGTAAAGGACAGCTGGTTGGAGTAGATTAATGCTACACCAACACCTCTTCTACTTAGATGGTCGGATCAAAGTGATTGAAATCCAGGGGGAAGGAATTCAGAGTCACTTATATGAGGTTTTAGCCAGGTTTCAGAGATGGCTAAAATGTCAGGTGAGTTGTGATTGAGCCAGGCATGAAACAGGGTTAATTTGTTTTTTTAAGCTTTGGGCTCTTGTGTTAGATTGTTTGCCACTATATGAATCTGAGCTAGTCACATAGCAATACACTGCTCCTAAGCGTATTTTGGTAAAAACACTGTGTTTCAATACTATAACACACTTAAATACAAATAAATAAAATATAAATAGGCTAAACAGAGGATCAATAAAGCATTAAGAAAATTATTTAAATCATCTGCTTCTACTGGTTAAACAAACAGCTATTTCTTGAAATAGAATTTAAGAATACATTTTTCTGCATCAGTTATCTGCTGTCATGTTGTCTTCTGTTGAATATATACTGAAATTATTAAACACTCAGTACAGAAGCTGACATCAGAAACCATGCCTTTGTACTAGTGATACAGAAGAAACTATTTAGAAATTGTTACTGCATCCACTTTCCTGTGTACAATTAAAAAAATGTTGACAAAAATGAAATTAAATAATCCACGATTTAAATTTGTTACTGAAAAACTGTAGAACTACACTTTCAGAATACTATTGAGAAATGCATTGTAATTTTTCCTGAAAAGCAAATGTGAGATTACAGCTATGAAATAATACAATAATGTTTTTACTGCTGAAACAGGAATGCAAATATTCAGATTTAAGCCAGCTGTTTAATAGCTATATTTATGTCTGTTGCAATATTAAATATTAGAAATGAACATATCAAACAATGTCAGTGTTCACTTTAATGCCCCAGATCAATGGGGTAATTATGAAAAAGGCATTATTTTATATTATCTGTTGCCTGTTTTATTATTTACCTACAATTCCCAACTAACATGTAAGGAATAATATATACTGTGTACTAATATGTCTTATTCAAATGATACTAAAACTTAAAGAAAAACAAAATAAAATTTCACTAGATGAATCATGTCTACTGTCCTTTTTTCAGGGGCATTTGAACTACCTAGGTCTTTAAAAAGAAATCTTGAACAAAGTTTTTAATTTCAAGTACCAGTAGGGAATCTCTTTTTGCTTACCTCAGAGTAAGTATAGTAGATCAATGGAGAATTGAAACGTAACTATAAGGAAGGGGACGGGGAAAAATTGTACAAATAAAGAATTTAGTTTTATGGTTTGGAATGTGAGATGAATATGCAATCCAAAATGCAGGCAAACAATAAACTTATGATGTAAGGATAGGATATAGCATTAATCCACAACATAATGAAAAATGTGGAGACCATAAAATGAAAATATACTGGACGGTGGATACAGACAGGGAGAAAATAGGAAACCACTCTCTTTAGAAGGGAAAACTACCCCTATAAATGAAGAAAAAATGATTGTGTAAAGAGAGGTGGCAAAGAATAGTGTGTATGTGTGTGTGTGTGTGTGTGTGTGTTCATTTTTTTCAATGTTTTGTTTCTCAATAAAGTGAGCCATGATGCTTTCTGACAGATTGCTTTACTGAACACTCATTTTCCTACATGCCTGTTTTTGCAATAGACATAAGTTGGTCAGTGTTAAGGGTGGGAGAGTGTGTGTAGATTAAGGACAAGGTAAAAGGTAAGGAGATGTGTGATGCCCCTGCACTGGCTCAGTAATCAATGAACCTCAATCCTCACCACTGGCAACAGTGAGGGATGTACATAATGGGAGGATGACAAGTACACACACAGTAAAATACAATTTCCCTTAAGAGCACACAGAGATCACAGTCAGTCTGGGGCTGGTTTCTCTCTCTTTTTCCAGACCCTCAGTAAGATTCCCCACTGGCATAGCTATAGAGTTGAGATCTAGGCTGAGGGGTAAGCCAAGACCTCCACCACCCTCTCCGTCCAACCAGTGCTTCATGTCCCTGCCCAAGTAGCTGACACACACACACACACTTTGAAATTTTATTTATATGCAAACACACACACACGCACACACACACACACACACACACACACACACACACACACACACACACACACACACACACACACACACACACACACACACACACACACACACACCTGGGGAAGGGTGGCACATGTTTACTATTATGCTACTATACTACTATACTATACTAACTATGCCCCCTTCTGCCCAGACTATGAGGTAGATATCACTGCCACCAAACCCTACTTATCAGCTACTAGCAGGTTCTTACAAAGGGTGACCAATCCTACTGTGTAATGTTACTATTATCCAAATAGTAAGTGTGACCAAGAGCAAAGCTGTTTAGGAGTGGCCTGTACAGTGTCACCAAATACATATGCAAGTACTCTGAGAGCTTAAATATGTATCACAAATATCAGCCACAAAGGTAGGTTTAATATGTTTAATAATAAATAATAAAAGAACAAGACAATACTCAGTAACCACAGAGTTCAGAATCACAGGAAATATTTTAAAACAACATTGCAGGACAATCTCAAATATAGAAAACATCTAAACTAATTTTTACTATATTCCTAATATATGTAAAAGAAATCACTGTACCCTAGTTACTTACTATTAGCAAGGCAAGTATAGATGTTGATGATGATGGATGTTTCCAGGTCAAAGAGAAAATATAAAATGCCCCCCCCCCCCTCTCTCTCTCTCTCTCTCTGAGAGAGTTCTTAAATTAATATCACATATTACTGTTGGGTTAGCCTGGATGACATCAATCTTTGTCACCTTTCTTAAGTTCACAGGCTAACAGAAACTTAACAAAATTTTAATACATATCTGTCAGATGTTGGCTCAGAACTGGAAGTCATAAAACAATTAAGCACTTTTATGTTTTAGACCTAGTAATTATTTCTCAACAAGAGAATAGAAAGAAAGTTCTAGCTCTAGACACCCTGTCTCCTTGCGGCATTAACAAAGTTTTATATCACATTGTAAAGCATTTAATTTCAACTTATTTTCTTGAAGTTTTTTTAAGTTAGTCTTCTATGTTCTAGCAGGGTATGCTGTGGTTATATTCTTGAAGCTCAGTATGTAGCCTACAGTTCTGTATAAATCATATCAATATTCACAAATGACATCAAATTATTTACAAAATTCCAGATAGCTGGGCTGGCAGTGTCACAGGATGGCTTATTATTGCGCGTGTGTGTTTGAGAAGTTTGTCTGAGGGTCTTGTATAGTGGTACTATTAGGGAAAGAAAAGGACCTCTACCATCCTTTTTCATGTGTGCTAGCTTTAACTCTACCTCAAAGGTAGGGTTTGCTATACTGTGTCCTCCAAGTGTAGATGCTTCCACACACCCACTAAGATTACAACACTGGAAATGTCTGACAGCCCAAAGCTCTAAACTATTTGTCTGTCTCCCTGCTTGAATTTTCTTCATCCTTGTCTGGCATGAAGTCATCATCAAACCAAATGAACAGCAACACTACAAACTGAAGAAAACGAATACCGGGAGGTAATAGCTCACAGGAACACCACAGTTCCATAAAATAAACATGTAGCTTCTTCAGAGACAATGTCTGATACGCATTATTCATTGTCTCTGAAGAAGCTACATGTTTATTTTTCGTAGCGAAAATGCTTTTATTTTTCAGTAATAAAGTTGCGTTTAGACTTTATTCATTAAGAACTATTGGATTTATTTCCACTGAACTGTGGTGTTCCTGTGAGCTATTACCTCCCGGTATTCGTTTTCTTCAGTATGAAGTCATCATCAGCAAGACCTAAGGATTACTTTTGTCATCAAAGGTAAGTGAGAAAATGGTTAGTGCTGTACATCTCCATGGCTTGCTTTTCCAGCACCTAATGTGCAGAGTCCCACAGACCTGGGTTCAAAGTGCATCTCTGGATGAATAATGTATCCAAAGGTATGGACTGGGAATGTGTATTGCACAAGCATGCTTTATACACAGGTAGCCTGTAAATGGTTCATCTCCCAGGCCCCTCATGTAAATGCTTTATCTCCCATGTCCCTGCTTACACTTACCAAGGGTACTATAACTTGTCAGAAATTTAGGCTGAGCCTATGATAGACTACCATCTCATCACAACTAAAAGTGGATCAGTTTCAGTTCTGTGCATTACACCTCAGCTGTCAAGTGAGGCTTGTCTTTGTGTAGGTGAATGCAGTATTTATTCAGCTATGCAAAGTACAGTACCTGAAGACTGTATCACACTAATGAAAATAAGTATATTTTTATCAGTAATAAAATGCTGTCTAAAGTCAGAAGTTGCTGCATCACTCCTGTGAACATAAATTACAGTGCTGTGGAACAATGCCACTATCCCTTGATTCTGTGCTTTCTTGAATATAATACTGCTTTAGCTACATAATACCATTCAACTGTTTTGCTCAAATATTCTGGACAAAGGACAAAGATCGGGGACATTTTTTAACTATTACTGTAATGCATTTAAAAAATGAATACATAATTTCTACTTAAATAGCACAAAGACAGTCTCGGATGCAGTGTTAGACTTAGTGCTTTCGTTCTTTTTAATAATAACCAAGAACTTCATGAAGAAGAACTTTTGTTGTTTTTGTTGCTTAATCTGTTCTATGCTGCTATGAGTGTTTGATACAGAATTTGTTACATTTGTTACCTAGTGGTTAGGGATATGGTTTTCTGTATGCAAATTTCTGAGTTCAGTCCAGGATAACAGAAAAATAGGGGAGACTTTCTTTGTCTGCCAGTTATCCAAGAGGACTGAGGCTATAAGTTGTTAATGAGCTGCTACCTGTAGTTCAGGGTTTTATGCCACTCAGCCTACTATAGCTCTCGGATCCACTCACATAACCAGACAGTGTTCTGGGCCTCTTGAGAAACTGGACTAGGCTCTTCCATATTCTCCTTGACCACATGCTGAGGACTAACAGTTTTTGCATCAACATCCATTTTCTAGACATTGAGAGATATGGAATGCTGCATTAATTTAACGGTGTAGAAGCACCTAAACAAAATAATAGTCATTTGTTATTTTTCTCAAGAACAAAATGCTTTATGCTGCTTCTCTATAATATTTTTCTTTTAAGGTATATAAACCAATCAACAAATGTTTTACTGCAGAAAAAATGGGATGGGATACCAACATACAACTTTATGGTTTTGATGTATTGAGTACTGCTCTTGGGTACCTGAAAATGGGAAGTAATAGCCAAAGTAAGGCAGAAAGAATGCTTTGTTCCATTTAATCATAAATATTTGCTGCATTGCTCACTTGTCAGATTTATAGTACTGTGTAACACCTTGGTTGCATGCAGTATTGGTGTGTATTTGACTTCATTCATCTACAGAAAGTACAGTACAAGGCTAGTAAAATACATGTGGAAGATGGATTAATTCTGCCAACAAACGTGCCTGTAAAAAAACAGATGATTATGAGGAGTATCATACAACATTATTGTCTTAAAGCTTTGACAAACACAGTTCTCTGTTAGGCAGTATTTACCAGAAAGAGTCAAATATAGACAAAATGTGTACTTCAATGTTTCCTTCATTGCTGACAAGCTCATCTGAAACACTGTTTGTATGTGGAAATAAGAAACCATGTTCTTGCTTTGCAGTTCAGGTCTGTTATATGAAAGTATTAATGAATGAAAAATGATAAACATGAAGAAACATAATACAATATTATGGTCTTGATGATTTGTGCAAATGACTGCTATATTCATTCAGCAGTACAAAGTATAGCAGTGGGCTCCAGTAAAATACAATGTATGGAGCTGTATTAATAATACCGTACAAATGCAAGCTTTGAAAAGACGATTATGGGAAATAAACATCTTCACATTTCTGCTGATTTAACGAGCATTGCTGTTCAATACTAGATAATCAAGAATATGTTTTGCATAAAATGGCTTACGCAGAATGTGAAAATGAATGTGGACAGGGCAGCAGTTCTGTGATCATCTTCACTGCTGACCACAAAATTAGTCTTTAGGTCTAACATCTTAAATCTTAAACCTCACACCACTAGTACTAAGCAGGTTAAAGAATTAAAAAAAAGTATACAGATATTATTTACTTATTTACATTTGATTACTAGGAAAGTCCAAATGGGTAGGAATCCATTTTCAGTGGTGGCCCGGACAGAAAAGCTCTGAAGTATTACAATATATTTTAAGAACAATTATTTTACAGAGCCCAAATAGATCACATCTACTAGAGACAATCATAAGGCCTTCTTCACATATGTTCATAATCTCAAAGGTAGCACCCAGATCTGTTCAGAACTGGTGGTTAAGGGCACCACATATACAAATGCCATAGATATAGCAAGCTTGATGGCTGACAGATTCAGCAAAAATTTCACCCCTCTGCCCCCTCTACCAGTAAATCAGGACATTCCAAGTACCTTCCCCCTTCCTCTTATGTCAAGGGATCAGGTCATCTCTGCTCTCTCAAAGGCAAAAAATACAACCTCCATGGGACCTGATAACAATCCAGGCTGCATCCTAGAACTCAGGCAGAAACTTGCAGCACCATTAGGTGCTCTATTCAAGACTGAGTACCAGCTTTTTTCCCAGCTGAGTAAAGGACAGTCACTGTCATCCCTTTACACAAAGGTGGAGCGTCCACTGATCAGGAAAATTATACACCCATCAGCCTAACTAGCCTGATGTGCAAGGCCATAAAATTGAATATCATGGACCTCATTAACAAGGATATTGGCAGTCTCCAAATACTCAATCCCACACAGTTTGGCTTCATGAATAGGAGATCATGTCTGTTAAATTTGGTCAACTTTTTTGAGACAGTCACCAAAGCCATGGATGAGGGGAAGACAGTATACACCATCTACCATGACCTGGCCAAAGCCTTCAACACTATTCCCTACTCGGGCATAATAGATAAACTCTCTCAACTAGGTATCAATCCATATGTTACCAGATGGGCAGCGAACTGGCTCACTGATAGAACCCACCTAGTCAATGTAGTTGAAGCCTCCTCAAGCAGTACACCCATATCAAGTGGTGTACCCCAGGGTTCGGTCTTGGGGCCTCTATAATTTGGGATGTACTTTTTTGAGGTGCAGGCCAAAACCAGTGGGCTATGGCTAATCAAGTTTGCAGATGACTGCAAGCTGGGCACTGTCATCATTTCCCCTAGTGACGTGTACATTCTCCAAGAGGGTCTCACCCAAACAAGTGACTGGTGCCAGAAACATGGCCTCAAGCTGAACACAAAAAAAATGGTATCATCATCCCCTTTGGGGAGAGTGACATCCCCACAAATTATCACATTAATAACAATGTCCTAAGCACACAATCAGTTGTGAGGGATTTGGGATCCCAGATTAATAGCAACCTGACTTTTGACCACCGTGTTGCTTCCATTATACGTAAAGCTTTCTACATGGCCTATCTCATAAGTAAGGGTGTCTTATCCAGGGACAAGGAGGTCATAACATTCCTGCATTCTTTCCTTATAAGGCCCATTATTGAGTACAATGCCCCATTTCACATGTACCTTACAAAGCACATGCAGCAGCGGGAGACACCACAGAGGTTCCTCACCAGGAGAATCCAGGACCTCAAAAATCTACCATACACAGATAGGCTAAAAGCCCTAGCCCTCTACTCAGTTTCATTCAGACTCCTCAGAGGTGACCTCTATCTGGCATACAAGATGATCTCGGACCCTACCTTGGTGGGACTGCTGCATCTCCATAAGTCAAGCTCCACTCGAGTAACCAACACACGCGGCCTCAACCTTGTCTGTGACATCAATAGGACTTGTTGGTGGGACAGATTTGTGTCCCAGAGAATCCCCCATCTGTGGAATACACTCACTCTCCACTTCAAGCAGAGTACCTCTTTACCCCTTTTTAAGTGCAACCTGGATAACTGGATGGGAAATAGAAAATACATCCTTGAGATTCCACCCATGTCCCTGCTGGACAGGAGCATTGGGTGCCTGATTTGTCTAAACATGGGCTAAACTCTCAGCTAGGTTTATAAGGGCCTCAGGGCCAATAGCCTAGTGACTTCCTATGATCTTCCTATGATCCTACAGTCTTCAAAAATAATACAAATATCATCTACATTTTAAATGTAGTAGTGTCTTTCAGCTTTTTCCCGGTTAGGGGTTGCCACAGCGGAACTCCAATCCGCTAATGATTGGCAGTTGATTTTTACGTACCGGCTTGTCAGGCCTGATGCACACCCTTCAACGAAGGTACGCCCATTCACGCATGTCTCCAAGCAGAAGATGCTCTAGCTGAGAATCGAACCAGACAGCGTCTTACTGTGAGGCGATAACGCTACCGCAGCACCACCACCGCGGGTATCATCTACAATTTAAATAATTATACTAAATTAGACATAATATAAAAACATTGGTTAAGAATAGATAAAAGTTATAGGACAATGATTTAATATTTAGAGAAATTGTAGCCAGTTTATAGAGAAATTAAAGGTAACTTAGAACAATACAAACAGGAATTACAATATCACCCCAGGGATCACTTCTGTGGCTCTGCTCGACAGGGGCACAGTTACATAATTTTCTTGGGTGGCAAAAGCCAGGGTACCTTTTTGGCTAGGCTTATATAAGCCCTAGGGCTAATAGCCTAGTACCTACCTTTGAATCTATGAACCTATGAAGTGAGAGAAAAGCATGCTTTTGGTATATTTAGAGAAAAAGCTGGTGGGAGAAATTGATAAAAAGTGATAGGAAGTGAGTGAAGAAGGGAGAGTAAGGAGGTATGAATAGGTACATTAAGCAATATAGTTTTCCTTGTGTTGAGCAACAATAGAGACAGGATTTGGCTAGGAAGTCTTTTAGAGTGGTTTTGAAGGATGGGGGGGGGGTACTGACCTAATGGATACAGGTAAAGAGCTACAGGCCTAAGCAAAATGGTAAAGGATAGACAATCACCAGCAGATTTGATAGAATGATATGAATTATTAAACAATTCAGTAAATTCAGCTTCTCCTCCATATAATAAAGGAAATATTCACTGTTGCCTTGGGTATGGGTCTTACTCACCAACACCTAAGAACAGGTTTTACACTAAACATGCAACCAAGCAGAGTCTTTGACTGAGCTCTGCAGCCCACTGTCTTACAACTCTCTCTCTCTCTCTTTGGGTTTCAATGTCTTGCAGTGCTTCTGACCTACAGTAACTGTGCTTTGAACATGATCATGCATACACATTAAGTTCTAGGAAAGGCTGGTAATACTCTGTAGCACTCAAATCTTCTGTCTTGGCCCAAAGTAATAAACTGCTCCTCATCCAGATTACCAGGCTTCATAAACCAAATAATTATAAACACAAATTACAGTATTTAGCCAAGTAGTCTGGCTAATTATGCCAGCTTGTCACATTTACCACTATATGCTTTCTTCAAATAATAAATCAATAGACAACTAGCCGCATACGTTATAAGATAGACTTCATAAAAATACTTTCAGAAAGAATAAGATAAGCAGTATAGGTAACAGATAAATAAACAGAGAACATTTTTCACAGGGAAAAAGAAAATAATCTACTGATCAACTAGATTACAAGAAAATATCCGTCTACAGCTAGACTTTTTCCTAGTTCTTCATTATTCAAAGAATTATTGAGTCTAAGCTATAGTCGCTGAATTTTCAGGCAGAGACAGAAGTGCAGGAAAGACTCAAGTCAGAAGCTTAGAGTAATTTTTCTTGGACTTTTTTTCTTCTCTTTATTTTACACAGCATTTATTTGGTTCAGGACAACATTTACTTGATTTATATTTTTTCATACAGACAACAGATGTAATTGGGCAGAGTTTTCACTTTTAAATACTAGTGAGTTTCCTATTCTTAACTGTCTCATTAAAGAATCTTCTAATTTCAGTTTTAAATGGCTAATTTTCTGACATAAGATTAGTCACGATTATTGTAATCACAAGGTGTACAACAGTCATGCATGGTCGCTATGTATTTCATATCCTGAAAAGAATACATATTGTAAGTTAAAACACATATTTTAGTTCACCTGCTTCAGGTTTTACAATGCTTGAGTGCATTGTTACATTCTGACTCAGAAAATATCAAACATCACACATAAAATGAAGTAAAGGTTAGCAGATCCATTATAGTGCATCCAAGGAAGCAATCACAGTGTCATTTCATTTCATTTCTGTATCAAATTCTTTTGTATGCTGCTGGGCTATAATTAGTGAGTAAACATTAAGAAATAGGCAAGATCCAAATAATACCATGGCATAAATAACTGCATTTGTCACATGGATATTCAGTAAATAGGTAATACACAAAGTAATACAATACTACTATAAGCAACTTCAGGAGCAATATAAGCCACTAATTTTGATTGAACATGAGTCCACCTGCTTATGGATAAAAAGTTAAATGATATTTCCACATCAATGTGCAAGTTACTAGGAAGGAAAAAACATATTTAGAATGGTTTGCTAATTCTTCTCTTGCTTTTTTTCCATGTTAAAATCAACTTTTTTGCATATTTATTTATCTATTTTTGTATTATATAGTATACAATATATTAATTGATGATGTATATAATGTTATATCTCAGATTACCTCCAATATTTTGAATTGACAGACTTTACCAATGCTTGCATTTGATGTAGTTTACTCAGACTAAGTAATTGCAGAAGGTTATAGTGAATTAACTACTATTAGTTCAGCACAGAATTTCAGTGAAGCATATAAATGGTCAGTTAAGAGAAGTTTCTTAGAAGAATGATTACTAAGATGTTGGACAAGTTGAATAAGTTAATTGAAGGAAATATGTTAAAACATCATCTAATATACCGGATTTAAAGAATAAATATCACAAGCATAACTGATGCCTTGGCCAGCTGTGCAAAAAAAAAAAATAAAGGGAAATGAGGGGCCTTTGGATGGATGTGGAGGAACCAAGAGAACGAATTCAAGATAATATAGCATACTGGTAAATGACTAAAGGCAAACAATGATCTGACATTTCTGAATGGTTTTGACTCAGATGATCGTAGATATGCATTATTTATTTCCTCTCCATAGCTGACCATCAACTGCCATCAGCAATGACCCACAATAGCCTCTTCCAGGCTCAAACTGTCCCCTATCTCTGGCTGGGGAGGTGAGGGGAGGTGATCAAGGATGCTGGTGCAACATCATACCCCTGTCGGGGATTGTGTCCTACCTCCCGCAACTGTCCTAACTCTTGCAACTGTCCTAGCTCCTGTCCTAACTCCTGCAACTGTCCTAACTCCTGCAACTGTCCTAGCTCCTGCAACTGACCTAGCTCCTGTCCTAACTCCTGCAACTGTCCTAACTCCTGCAACTGTCCTAGTTCTTTCAACTGTCCTAGCTCCTGCAACTGTCCTAGCTCCAGCAACTGTCCTAACTCCTGCAACTGTCCTAGCTCCTACAGCTGCCCTAGCTCCTGCAACTGTCCCAACTCATGCAAATGTCCTAGCTCCTGCAACTGTCCTAGCTCATGCAACTGTCCTAGCTCCTACAGCTGTCCTAGCTCCTGCAACTGTCCCAACTCATGCAAATGTCCTAGCTCCTAAAACTGTCCTAACTCCTGCAACTGTCCTAGCTCCTGCAACTGTCCTAAATCCTGCAACTGTCCTAAATTCTGCAACTGTCCTAGCTCCTGCAGCTGTGCTAGCTCATGCAACTGTCATGACTCCTGCAACTGTCCTAGCTCCTGCAACTGTCCTAGCTCCTACATCTGTCCTAACTCCTGCAACTGTCCTAGCTCCTGTCCTAACTCCTGCAACTGTCCTAACTCCTGCAACTGTCCTAGTTCTTGCAACTGTACTAGCTCCTGCCACTGTCCTAACTCCTGCAACTGTCCTAGCTCCTGTCCTAACTCTTGCAACTGTCCTAACTCCTGCAACTGTCCTAGTTCTTGCAACTGTCCTAGCTCCTGCCACTGTCCTAACTCCTGCAACTATCCTAGCTCCTGCAACTGTCCTTGCTCCTGCAACTGTCCCAACTCCAGCAACTGTCCTAGCTCCTGCAACTGTCCTAACTCCTGCAACTGTCCTAGCTCCTACAGCTGTCCTAGCTCCTGCAACTGTCCCAACTCATGCAAATGTCCTGGCTCCTGCAACTGTCCTAGCTCCTGCAACTGTCCTTGCTCCTACATCTGTCCTAACTCCTGCAACTGTCCTAGCTCCTGTCCTAACTCCTGCAACTGTCCTAACTCCTGCAACTGTCCTAGCTCCTACAACTGTTCTAACTCCTGCAACTGCCCTAGCTCCTGCAAAAGTCCTAATTCCTGCAACTGTCCTAACTCCTGCAACTGTGCTAACTCCTGTCCTAACTCCTGCACAGCAGCCTTGCAAGTTTAACAACTGCTGACTTTGAGAGGTGCAAGTTTGATTTAGCACATGCACAAAATCCAGAACAAAGGGATTACCACTTATGCAGCACACAGCTTGCCTGTCTCTTAATGCTGCTTATTGCAGCAGACCTAAACTGCTACCATCCCCACAGGATGGGCAAGCTGATACTGACTACTCACTCACAACCTCCCCTGTTCCCCCATCAGGCTCCATGCCATTAATTAAACATGAGTCACCTTGGTAAAGTAAGGGCTTTAGCTCAATGTGACGTGGGTTCACTAAGAATTATGGATATACATTCTAGGCAAAACAAAGTAATTAAGTATGTGATTACTATATTATGTCTGCAGATCTTAGACTAGCATGCCAGAAGAATGTTAAAGTAAGAGGAAAGAATTATTAATTTCCTCTTGTGATTATAGTTAATAGGAATCAGAATATCAGATAAACAAATTAAATGAGTGGGACTCATACAAAGTTAAAACAAAGAATACAATCTTCAGCAAAACCTTTGGACTGACAAAAGCTTTAACAACATAGCTTACTTTGGAGTTAGTTAAAAATCATTAATCAGTAAATTCTTGTAAAATGTATTCTAAATGTTAAAAGCAATACCAAAAGAAATTATTAGCACATGGTCAAGGGGTTGATAATAAGTAATTGAATTATAAATTGAAATATAAAGCAAGTATAAAAGCCAACTTAAAAATGGACTGGGAGAGCCATATATCTATGACTGAGCAAGAGCAATGTATTACAAGGCCAGAAAGATGAAGAAAATAATTTTTTTCTGAACACAAGTTAGCGAGAATTTAAATACTAATAATGAATGACAGGAAGAAAGCCAGATCTACTATAGGAGGATCAAGGTTGGATCTGGCATCTAGCACTAGACATATATGTTCAATATTTCTGGATTTAAATAGTGTTACGTTAAAGAAGATCACATTAGAAAAATGATTATTATTGTCAATTATGCTCATCAGATGTTTTGCATTATACCTGCTAAGCATAATGTAAACCTTCCTATGGCTCAACATATGCTTGAGTAAAGCTCTTGAGAAAGGGGCATCTCAAATCAAAATTCAACACTAACAAGGGTGTCAGACAGGGATGTATGTTATCCCCATGGCTATTTATATTTTTCTCTAGCAATATATTTAGCAGAATGAAAAACATGCATATGGATGCACCACAGGTGAATAAGAAATTATGCCCTACAACTCTTTATGCAGATGACAGTTCTAATAGTGACTTCATATGAAACTTTGACAAACCAACTTCAGTGCTTGGATGAATATATTATGACATATAATTTTCCATTAAATACATCTACAACAAAGCCAATGGTCTATAATAAAGGTAGAAGAAATACTACTCAAGTGACTTTAGTTAATGAAATGGTGAAAGTGAAAAGATCTTGTTTTACATATGTAGGTAGAATTTTCCCAGCAAGTGAATTATGGTCACATGACATTTTGAATAACTTAAAAGCTAAAATTGGTGGTAATGCATTAGCTGAGGCTAACAATCCCTCTTGATGGAATTGCAATCAGACCACTTTTGGAGGTACTTATATACATACACAGTTATATTGTGTTGTACAACAATTTCATCAAGCAAAAGATGGGATGGTTAACTTAGGGCAGCATATGACATTTTGTGTCTTACAATTACCTGGATCTTTTCCTGTGATATATTTTAGACATGAGCTAGGGAAAGCAAAAGAGGCAGCACTAACTGTCATTTGGGTGATTGCATGACAGATTAAGAAAACTTTCCATCAAAGAGAAAAAGTTGTAGTACAGCGGATGTCAAGAAGAAAACATTTTTGAATGGAGAGAATAAAGAAGAGTCAGGTGTGTGGAACATGTAGAGAAAGATCTAGAAAAAAATATGGTTTTAGGTATTTAGTTAATGTGCATAAATTATTTCACTGTGTGAAACACATACAATATCTAAAGACAACAGGTAAGAATTTTTAGTGGTAGAAAGATGGCAAGGAAATTCAAGTCTCTACATTTTCTCAGTTTATTGTAGAAAAACAAAGCTGGAGCAGCAATACATAAAATCAGTATAAGGCCGAGGTTTGAGAGTTGCAAATGCCAATTAAAAATCTGAATTACAGGAAAAGAACGTGTGCTTAAACAGAATCAACAGTGGCAATTTTTTTAACATTTGTCTTTATCATTTTAATGAGAAAGAACATGAGATGCATGTGATTATAGCATGTTCTTTCCATCAATATACAAGGAAATAGCTCGTAACAAAGATTGGTTATGATGTCAAGAAAGGATGTCAAAGGAGTCCACAAAAAGTGGTGTAGATCTTGCCCTCATTCCAGGAGGAATACACTATTAAGCTGTGTTAGCTGCATAGCAGCCAAAGTACATCACCTTTTAACAATGGCTTCACTCACAAGATTTTGCAGATAGTCCCCGGGATTCATGAAGCTCGGCGCAAGGCCGGCATTAGGCTTGCGCCGACCATGCGGCATGTAGATGGCGCAGTAGCACCATATGCATATTAATGAAGGCGCGCTGCCGCGACAGCCACGTGCATAGGAAATGAGCACGAGTGCGTGGGGCGTGTCGAAGTGCTGCACGGAAGCGTGGTAATGTTGGCTGTTGACATGCAACCTAAAATGCTTGAATATAACAATCTGCCTGCAATAGTAATCACACCTGTCAGTGTCCGTGGATACTGAAAAGTATGCAAAGCATGCAAGACAGTTCTTGCAAACACAAAATTAAGAAGCAAACACAAATGCATGTTAGCGAATATCGAGTCTCCATCCCTCGAACAAATGGCATTTAAAACTGTGTACCCATATTCTAACGCAGTGTAGATAGTTACACCAAGTGGAAGTGAAATGCATCATGTTAGCGTGTCGCCAATTGCTACATCTAGCCCAATGGTCAGGGTTACCACCTGTCCCACATTGTGAGGGATAGTACACAGCTGGGCAGTTGTGTCCATACCAAAACCATTATAAATGTAAAATATCCTGCGACCGTATGACATAATTATGTCCCACATCACATGTAATAGACACATACAAGAGTTGTTTCCGTATGTAACATACCACATGTTACAAGAAATAGAATAAGCAAGTAAATGAAACAGAAGGAGCATATAAACTGCTACAACAATAAGCTAACATGTAGACATCAAGTTATGACACTCTAGATAGACGCATTAGCGGAGCACGCTATTTGCATTGTTGGGAGGTTTCCCTTCTCCTGCTTTACTTATAGGGTGCTGACATCATCAGTGTTTAGAAAGGGGAATGTGCATCCTGTAGTGTGTTCTCCTAGTTACCAAAAGGGGCATTTCCCTCACACAGAATTGCACACACACTGACCCCACTCATCAAAACACACACACTGAGCATTTGCAGGATTCAGACCCCTACCTAACTATATTATGACACTCCAGACGGATGCATTGGCGGAGCGCACTATTTGCATTACTGGGAAGTGTCCCTTCTCCTGCTGTACTTATAGGGTGCTGACATCATCAGTATTTAGAAAGGGGAATGTACATCCTGTAGTGTGTTCTCCTAGTTGCCAAAAAGGACATTTCTCTCACTCAGAATTGCACACACATCAACCCCGCTCACCCACACACACACACAAACACACACACACACACACACACACACACACACACACACACACACACACACACACACACACACACACACACACTGAGCATTTGCAGGATTTAAACCCCTACTTAACTATATTATGACACTTGAGGGAGACGCATTAGCAGAGCGCACTATCCAAATTACTGGGCATCTGTTCTGCACCTGCAGTATTTATAGGGTGCTGACATCATTATTTATGCAGAGGTAAGTACATCTATTACCACCTGTCAGGTGGGGGATAGCATATATATATGCATTTGCAGCCACCTACTTCAGGGTCAGATATGCACATCAGCACTGGCAGGTTATGTTTTATGCCATGCGTCGTGACCACAGGACCTGTAACACACAACACAACCAGTTCAGACCACCCCTCCCACATCCGGGACACACACTTTGCTTCCCTGAGAACAATGCCAAGATATGAAGGTGTTCACATACACCATTCCAGTTGTTAACGTCGGGTACAGGTATATTGTGTGTGGGAACTACTCAGGCCTCTACAACATTACCCTACAGCCACTACAATTTGTGAGTCCATGTGCTATGGCAGGACCACTCACCACAGCCACAAGGGGAATACATATTGCACCTGACCATCTGCAACATGGGTACTCACTGTTCCACACCAGAGGTAGACCACCATTGTTGATATCTGACCATACCCACCTTTCCCTGGACATCCATATCCCATCCCCACCCCCAGGCAAGGTTGTCACTGCAAACAAAGTGTATTTATCAAAAGCAGACTTTGCACTTGTGAAGACTGGGGTGGAAGACTTCAAGGACCCATGCTGGGGGAGTATACAGGCCACTCTGCATAATCCTTGACAATTGCATTCTATGAGGATGTGGAAGGTTTTCATTGATCATGCTATCCCAAATATACCCATGACTCCTCCACAACAGGACACCCTGTCAGGTGTACACCAGCCATATATGAGCTGTCCAACAGACAGAGTGAGCTAATACATTGCAGAGCAGTAGCCCACAGAGGGAGGACATCTCTGAACAGTACTGGCATGACACTTCAATCCCTCATAATCATCACAACAACGTGTTGACAGTGAAATTGTCCAGACACTGCAGATAAGGCTCCCCTCAGTCTGTTATTGATGCCCACTTACTGTTAGAGGTCCTCACCAACCCTCTTCCAGCACACACCAACAACATGGATGTGGCGTAGCAAATTCAACCCCTAGGATCTGCACTGTGTCCCTGCTTGATGGAGGTACATCACACTAGCCTCAAATGGTGCCTTATGTGACCTACTTTACAGTGGCACAGTAGCCTACTGTACTGGGGATGCAGACGCCAAGCACACTCTGGCTAAGCTTTCATTCCCTAGGGCAAACAGCCTAGTATTGACCTCTACACCCATATGTTTAATTGTCAGATGCACAATATTTGTTGCTGATAGACTGTTTGCAGGTCTTTATTGCCATATCATTCCCTGTTTCTATGAACAACTTGTGTATCTGTGGAAGATGTTTGAACATGAGAGGGATCCACTATATCACTTATGTCTCTGTAGTCATTTAACTGTGTGCACTGGGCAGATTGCTGTAATGTGGTTGGTTCCTGGAATAACACATACAAATAGCAGATATGTGTGGCCAACTGCTAAACTGAGATATGGCCTAAGTGTGTGAGCATGCCCAGTTCAGCCTTTCCATGGCATGTTGTCTGACATATGTCTCATTTATCAAAGTGTGCGAGCATGCCCAGTGTGAGCTTTCCATATGTTGAACTCTGCAGTCCACCACATTTGTGGATGAGTGTGAACTTCAACAATATCTCACGTTTATGGTTGTGTGTTGGGTGTCATGTTGTGTAATTACTGGACAGCTGCTTCATGTCTGAACACAACAGGGATTATACTGTGCCTGCAGGGTTTGCACGGGATACTTTGCATACAGTTGTCAAAATCCTTTCATACTGACCTAACACTTTAGTACCATATAGTGTACTGGTTCAGTACTTTCACTATGGTGGACAGTATCCTGGGCTTTAGTCCTATCACTGCTTTAAATTTTCATAGTGAGCACAACAGACTGTTTAGGGGCCAGTTGTGCACATATGACCATGTTGCATTATGTTCAGATATGGACTACTTAAACCAGGCTTGTCCAACATTGGTAGTGTATTCCACAACATAGGTGGACATTGGCAAACACTAGCGATGTGCCCTAGGCCATTTCTAATGCTAGTCAGAGAGTGTGTTTGTCCTTTGACACACATTGTAACTGGAGTTTGCCATGACATATGTCATGGTTAGTATACTGTGCCTCCGTCTACCCGTGACATACCAGTGATACCCAGGGTAAACCTACCATCTCCCATCCACTCATCAAGATTCCTCTTGAGGAGAGTCGCTGGGTGACTTTCTGGCTAACCTGTACTGGGAGTTTACTCAAGAGTGGGGGTGGCTTCTGTGTTATGGATCATTCAGTACAGCTTGTCCTATGTATGTCAGTGCTGGGGTTCAGGTCTCTCATGTGCATAGCTCACTGCCATTCAGATTGTACAAGGTGCAGCATGTTCATTGATTCCAGCTTGGACATGACTTTATACATCAGGCACAGCTTGCCTCTGGGTGGGCAGTATGGCAGTGTGTGGAGCTGCAGTTTCTTTAATCAGGCAACACATGGCATCTGTTCAAGCTCTTTGATACTCCTGGTGAGGTACTTTTGGGGTCTTTCCAGTTGATGGAGGTGTCTGCTGAGGTAAATCCCACAGGGGCCATTGTAGTCAATTGTGACGCTGATGAAGGATGACTGCAGAGCCACAATGACCTCCCCTGATCTAGATCTGACTACCTTCATGATTAGGTGGGTATATGGTATGTTTCTGTAACCACTACAGCCACATGCTTGTCCAATGCAAGATATCTATCAACTTGTGTCCCCAGGTCTCTTATTACATCTTAAGTACTTAATGGGTTAACACCTATGTGGTAATTGGTGGGCACTTACTGTATATCCACAGGGGTTGACTATACACTTTTCTGCAATTAGCTTGCTGACATGGCTATGGCACCAGTTGTCTGTTTCTATGTGGCCCTTTTGTGGGATGCTTGTGTCAGCTGGAGGGTCAGATATGGTGGCCAGTTTGTAGTCCTCTGCAAACTTGTTCAGACACAGTCCTTCCATATTGGCCTGTACCTATGGGACATATATACCAAACAAGGGAGGTCCCAGGACCAAGCCTTGTGGGATGCCAGTTGTATCTGGTTTGTAGTCTGACATGGCTGCAGCATTTCTGACCATGTCAGTTCTGTCCTTGGTCTGGTTTGCAACCCCTATACTGACATAGGGGTTTATATGTAAGCTGGTGAGCTTATCTATAATGAACACGTGGGGTATTGTATGGAAGCCTTTTGCAAGGTCCAGCTAGGCTGTGTGGACCACATTCCTCTCATCAATGACCTTAATGACTGTTTCAAATGAGTCAAACATGTTTAAGGGGCAGATCTGCACTTAAGAAAGCCACACTGGCTAGGGTCCAGTGTCAGTAGGTCCCCAATATCTTTATGTCTGAGGTACATGCTGATCCTTTCCATAGCTTTGCAGACCAAGCTTGTCAGCATTCTGGGGTGGTATGCTAATCTTGTTATGGGGTTGTTTGAGTTGGAAGTTATTTACAACCATAATTTTTTTCATACACATGTTATTAAATATTATAGGTACGTTGATGACTTGATATTTTTAGTTGATGGTAGTAATTCTGCTATAAGGGATTTTTTTATTGACCTTAATGATAATAGATATATGTTACAATTTGATGGGTTGAAAGTTGGGACCATTGTTCCTTTTTTGGATGTGGTACTAGATATTTCTGATGGTACCAATTTGGTGACTTCTCTAAATAGGAAGTTTGAAGGGGGGTTTCAGTATGTACATGGCACGAGTGGCCACCCCTTGCATACATTAAATGCTCTCCCCTATGGGGAAATGTTAAGAATTTATAGGTTATGTAACAGGTCTGAAATATTTCATAAGGAACTATGTTCCATGGTGGAATCCTTTTCTGCCCGGGGATATAGTAATAAAATATTAAGTAATAGCTATAACAGGCTTTTTAATAGTAAAAAACAAATTGGTTCTTTATTTCCTGTTATTTCTGGGTCTTACTTCAATTTGTATGATAGATCTCAGGAGAGAAGGGAGACTATATATTTTGTTACAACCTTTGGCTGTTTCACTATGAAATTTATTGAAATTGTTACTCAATTTTGGAATTATTTGTGTTCCTTGAATAGTGTTCAGCCATGGTTAAAGTTAAATTTGAAATTCTCCTATCGTAGGGGTAAAAATATTAAAGATTTTCTGGTTAGAAGCAAGTTTAGTTTACCCCCACTTGTCTTGTATAAAGAACTTGACAAAGTTGGTACATTTTCTTGTGGAAAGTGTAAAGCTTGCAAGTTTATTGTGCCATATTTTGCTTCTATTAATAATATTAAATTCAACACTAAAAAGTTTTTCCATTGTAACTCTGTGAATGTTATTTATTCCCTACAATGTCCATGTAAAAAATTTTACATTGGAGAAACTAAAAGGGCTTTTAAGGTAAGGCTCTTAGAGCATATCAGGGATATAAATAATAAGAATGAAGAAAGCCCAATAGCCTTACATTTTGCACAATTTCATGGGGGCAATAGTAATTGTCTTAAAGGAACTGTTTTGGAACAGGTTTGTCTTTCTACATATCAAAATGTGAATGTTAAAGCACTTTTATTACAGAAAGAAGCTATGTATATTTTAAAATTTAAAACAATGTCTCTATTTGGGTTGAATGAAGACTTTAATTGGAAAGCACTGCTTAATTGATCGTTAAAGTGTGATTAGGTAATTAGTATTTGTATGAGAATATATAATGGTATATTTTTTCTTGTGTGTTATACTCCTTGAAGGCTTTGGCCGTGATATCAGAGAAAGAGTTTTATATAAAACTTTTGGTGGATTCTTGTGGCTGTTGTGTATCTGGTTTGTAGTCTGACATTGCTGCAGCATTTCTGACCATGTCAGTTCTGTCCTTGGTCTGGTTTGCAACCCCTATACTGACATAGGGGTTTATATATAAGCTGGTGAGCTTATCTATAATGAACACGTGGGGTATTGTATGGAAGCCTTTTGCAAGGTCCAGCTAGGCTGTGTGGACCACATTCCCCTCATCAATGACCTTAATGACTGTTTCAAATGAGTCAAACATGTTTAAGGGGCATATCTGCACTTAAGAAAGCCACACTGGCTAGGGTCCAGTGTCAGTAGGTCCCCAATATCTTTATGTCTGAGGTACATGCTGATCCTTTCCATAGCTTTGCAGACCAAGCTTGTCAGCATTCTGGGGTGGTAGTTTGCAGTATCCATTCAGGCAACACCTTTGTGGAGAAGGACCACTGTTGTTGTACACTGCTCTTTGGGTACATATCCTGTGGTAAGGCTGACATTGAGCAGTAGTGTTATTTGGCATTCCATTCTTCTTGGAGTCCATGTTGGACTCAGCCCAGGACACCATCTCATACCATTGATGCTGTGCGTTTTGCTTTGTAGATGCTGGCTGTTACCTCAGCATCTGCAATGTCAGGGGGCCAGCACTCTGCTGGGATAGATATTTTACATTTGGGGGGGGGGGGGTTGCACTGCACCTGTCAGGTTGGATGTTGGCAATGTGTGTGTGTGTTTGGTATGTTGTTTGTAATATTTGAGTGATTCAGAGCATATCTGTGACTTCCTAACAAGGTTCCTACCATAAGTTAAGAAAGCCTTGTGATTATCCTTAGTGTCCTTTACAATTTGTATCTTCATAGGTTCATAGGTTCATACTAGGCTATCCACCCTAGGGCATTTATAAGCCTAGCCAGAGTGTGTGTGGATTTCGCCACCCCTTGATATGTGGATATTATGGCCATTTATGATTTACTTTACTGTGCCTCTGTCTGGACGTGACACAGTGAAGACTACCAGTGTACATCTACGATCATCCATCCACTTGGCAAGATTCCTGTTGAAGAGAGTCAGTGAGGGGCTCTGCCTAACATGGAGTGGGATTCTGTTCCAGGGTGTAGGGAGCCTCTGGGTTATGTATTTGTCCCTCCAGCACATCCTATTTCATTATGTGTTGAGGTTGACATCTCTCACTCTCACAGCTCCGATGGATTTGGGTTTTCTGGGGTGGAGCATGTCCATTACTCCTATGTTGGACATGGCCTTGTACAACAGGCATGCAACGCCTCTGCGTAGACAGTATGTGACTGCATACAGCTGGGGTGTCTACAGCCAGGCAGCATATGACAAATATTTGAGACCCTTTATCCTCTTGGTGAGGTACCTTTGAGGTCTTTCTAACTGCTGCGGGTGTCTGGTAAGGTACATCCCAAATGAGGCATTGTACTAGAGTATGGGTCTGATAAGAGAACGGTATAGGGCACAATGACCTCTGTTGACATAGATGTGAATCCTTTCATGACACGGTGTCCAATATAGACAGTCTTCCTAGCCACGTTGGCAATGTGAGTGTCACATGACAGGTTACTGTCCACTTGTGTCCCTAGGTCCCTGATTACTCCTTCCATACATAATGGATTACCACCTATGTGGTAATTTGTGAGTACCTTGTTTGGTATTTGGTGAGACATTCATACTGTCCAGTGTCTTCAGGATGGCTGAGTGGGGTTCCTGTGTATGAGAGTGTGGTCTGTAGCATGCTACAGACTGTACAGCAGTTTTGCCTATGGTTAGTTGCACATGGGTGGTCTCCGATGCTTCGTGCATTGTCAGTTACCTGGACGTGTGGGTGTCTGTGCTGAATATGGATACTCCCCCTCCTTTTATGTTTTGGTCCAGGTTTTGGGGCCATAACACATGATATGAGGTATAACCTGGTAGTGCTGGTGTGCTGTCAGGAGGCTTGCTGTAGGTTTCTGTCACTGCATGGACATCGATGTTCTCCATACTGGGGAGGGCCTCGGGAGCATGCATGTTGAGGTTTACATGTCTGGCATTGGGCAGCATTACCCTTATGTTTCTTTCCACTTATGTTTTCTAGGGAGGTGGGTTAGTCTTTTCAGCCTTGCCTATGAAAGGCTCTATGGAGGTGGCAAAAGCCTTATCCAATATCCAAACGCCCAAGGATAACAGGTGCAAGTCATCCCTGGCACAGCATCGTGGCTTGTCAAGCATGACATCCCAAGCAGACAGACAATACATCCCCTTGGAATGACACCAGTAATTGTGCCGCTTGTTAAAGCTGAACATTCTGTGTTTGTACTGTGGCATCATTCTTGGTGAGGGTAGGATGCTGCACACGGTCAGTGTCATACCGGCCTGGACTACATAATCGGAGAGCTCATCTATGTCCCTTTTCATGTAGTCCGGGGAGGTACATCTCAGGTCATTCACGCCAGCATGGACAATGACTGCATCATATTTCTACTTGCTTTGGGGTGACCTGCGTACTTGTGTTATGTGGCATATTGTAGCAGCCTACAGGCAGCTTACTGTACGCTTTCCCTTGTTCAGTCTGGTGAGTGGGACAGCAGTGTGTCTGACTATGGAGTCACCTATTACAACTGTATCAGGCATGTTGTTTCTCCTTCTGGCCTGTGTCTGTTTGGCACACCAGCTTTGTGTACTATGTGTTGCACGTGCTATGTTTGGAGGTAGTGGTTGCTTGGGTGTTTGCTTTGGAGGCCTCTGTTGATGTGGTGTGTTTGTAATTAGGGCCCCTGGGAATGTTTTTCTGTGTTTATGTCTTTGGTTTGCAGTTGTGATAGGTCTATGTGAGACTGGGTTTGTGGTGTGTGTGGTTACATTCTCCTCCTGACTAGTTTTGACAGTACTGAGTTGAGAGAGCTCAGCCTCCGGTTTGGATAAATGGTTGCATCTCTCACATATATTTGAATTTCTTGGGGGGAGGTGAGGGTTGTCTGTGTACATGGGGCAGGTGTAACATTGCCTCAAGATTCACAGATTCAACTTGTTGTAGCTGGCCTTAGTGGATTGTATGAGTGGACATATTTTATTGCCATACTACTGATCAGTGATTACTTCCCTTTTTATGTTTGCTCTATCACGTAATAGCTTCCTCATTCTCTTCCATGGTTTGGTAATGGCTGGAGTCCACCATGCCAGATGCCTGTGTGTATGGCATTGTGTCTTGGTTTTATTTGGGATTGCATAATCCATGCATTCCTGGCAGTGTTCATGGAATGCCTGTATAATAGGTTCTGAGGTGTGGCCCATATTTTGCACCTGCACAGGGCCTTTAATGGATTCCACATCAGTTTGGAGGAGTGCAACATTTGCTTTACACATGTTTTTCACTGTGGTTTTCTGGCCAGGGACTGTGGTCAGGATGTGTATATCCGGTGTGATTACTCTATGGTCTGGTCTTACCAGTGAGGGATACACTTCTCATCTTGTCATCCAGTACCCATGTTGCTGATTATCACATCCAGTATGCTTACCCCTCTTGTGGGAGTGGTACGTTGTTCCTGGGCATTTTGGTTTATGGATTCTAGGCAATTTTGTCCTACAGTGTTGGAGCTAGAATAATGCTCCCAGTCTATGTTTGGGTATTTTCAGTCACCCAATATAATGTGGTTTGGAGGGCTTGATATATTCATGTATTCCAACATAGGCCAAGTGCAGTTCCTGGTGTTAGGATGGCAGTCTGTAGCAGGCTATAAACTGGGAGGCAGTTTTAGCCACTGTTACTTGACCATGGCCAGTCCATGCTGCTTCTTGTTGTGGTACCAACATGGGGGTGTGGTTATCCTTGACAAGTATTGCTAGTCACCCTCCTTTTGTAGCTTGTTCCATGTTTTGAGGCTGTTCAGCACAGTATGAGGTGTAACCTGGTAGTGTTAGGGTGCTGTTGTGAGCCTTGACCCAGTTTTCTGTTACAGGACAGATATCAACATTCTCCATACTGGGGGAGTTTAGACTGCATGCATCTTGCTGTTTAGACTTCTGGCATTGTGTAGCATTACATCTAGGTTCTTATCCCTTGTGATACCTATGGAGGTGGGTTTGTGTTTTGAGCCTTACCTATTCAAGGCACGCTGTGGGTAACAACAGCCTTTGCCAGTATCCATAAGGCCAGGACTGATAGGTGCATGCCACCCCTAGCAGGTGGAGCATCATGTCATGCTCACCATGTCATCCCAGGCTGGCACACATTGGATCCCCTTTGACTAACAGCAATACTTCGGCCAATTATTGCAATTGATCATCTCATCGTCATATTGTGGCATCATGCTTGGTGAGGGTAGGATGTTAGTCAGGGTCATCAAGTTTGCATATACTACATGGTGTTATATTGCTTAACACATGACATTCATGCCTCAGGTGGTGCTGCAGGGCTGCCTCTGTCGGATGCACATACTACACTCCCTGTACATGATTGAGAGCAGGTTATGTCATTTTAGGTATCCCTGTTATTATATGAGTGAGTCAGAGAGGGGTATCACTCCCAGGGTTCCTACTGAGCCAGTGTATGTGCTATGCATTGCCTCTTTGCCAAGGCCAGGGCATACTGGGCACGCCTCCTTCTGCCTACTGAGGCAGGCTCAGGATGTTCCTCTTCCGAGTCAAGCTCTGCCTGTGATGGCCTTGGCAATGGTGGGGGGCTGTTTGGCCTGGCCCTATGCTGGTCCTGCTGCAGCTGTTTTCACAAGATCATATTATGTAGCATAGCACATACCATGACAATTTCGGTACATGTAGTTGGTGAGTACTGCAAGGCTCCACCAGATGTGTCCAGACACCAGAACCGTGACTTGAGCAGCCCAAACACACGCTCTATTACATTACATGTTTGTGCGTGTGCTTCATTATGGCATTCCTGTTCAGGTGTGTGTGCGTTTCTGATGGGTGCCATCAGCCACGGCTCCAGTGCATAACCTGCATCCCCCACTAGGTGTCCATGTGGGATGTCCCCATTGGCAAATGTCTGGTACAGCTGCGTCAAATGGCAGATATGGGAATCATGGTAGCTCCCAGGGCAGCCAGCACACACATTCATTATTATGCCCTGGGCATCACACACAACCTGGCAGTTGATGGAGGGGAAGCCCTTGCAGTTAATGTAGGCCCTACCCCGCTCACCGGCTGGTGCTTTGATGCATATGTGCGTGCAGTCTATTGCACCCACTACCTCAGGGTATCCCGCTATTTGCTGGAAGAGGTGTATATTGCTGGCCAATACCTCACGGGCATTGGGGAAATATGCATGATCACCGACATGTGCTGACATGGCATCCAGGAACTGGTGCAGTACCCTGGAGGCTGATGCCTGTGATATCCCCATCATATCACCAGTTGGTCTCTGGAAGGTACCTGTTGCTAGTATTCTTAGGCCAACACATACCTTGGTTTCCACTGAGATGGGTTCCCCTCTGTTGGTTCTGTGTGTGAGGCGTGGCCTGCACAGCTCAACAATTTGCTGCAGGAGGTCTCTGTCCACTCTATAGCGCTCCACTATCTCCAGCTCATGTAACCCTTGGTAAGTGACCCTGGGCCTGTACACTCTTCTCCGTCTCCTCACTGTGGGTTGTCTGGCACCATTTGCATTGTCACCACTCTCAGCAAGTCGCCTATGTCTCCTTATGACAGCTATGGCAGCCCCTAGCATTTCTGCTCTGAGTTCAGCTTTTTCAGTTTTCACTTCTAATAGCTTACTCCTGTCTTGCAGTGTCTCTTGAGAGAAACATCCTGCACTGCTGTTTGCAGAGTTTTAAGTGCTGGGCTGGGCTACTATTCTGCTTGTGTAATTGCCTGCTTCTAATTGTTTTCACCTGCTAGCTCCAGCAGTATTCCCTGCTAGCTTCCTACTAATTCTGTTGCTTCCTTTTTCCTCTCTGTTTCCTCAGGGGGGAGCAACACGCATACCAGCAGAAACATGCTCACAGTGGCTTACACGCACGCACATATGCTTACACGGTTTAGAATCTTCTTATTTGGGTTAAAACATGTGCACACCAGCGCAAACAGTCTTACAAGTCTGCCAACAGGCTCCCACATGCTCAGTCTGCCTTACACGTGTGCACACTGCACTACTCGCGCCTCATGGCGCACACACGTGCGCATGCACGCCCAGCAAGAAACTTTGGTATAAGCAACAGTGTACACCTTCCATTTCTTGACTTTCCCATGCTTATCTTGTGGCACTCCTCTTTCCATGATATGTGTCTGACATCTGTCATGTAACACTGACCTCCAATGAACTGCATTTCTTTCTGCCATTCCCCCCTGTGATGTCACCTATCTCCTACTCTGTTCCTCCTCCTTATGTAACTCTTACACTACTCAGAATGTGCTCATTTGCTATGTGACAGTGGGATTCAGTATCCTAACACTCATTTACATCAGATTGCCTACTAATGCTTAGTTACATGTCTTAGACTCAGCTCCCCCCCATAGCAACCACTAAACGGTGGCCATGTTGTTTTTGGTCTGCTGGTCCCTGCATTGTAAATCCATGTATTGCATAAAACCCACATTTGTGTGTTTATAACCTTCATTTTTATGTTTTATATAGTGCAGTCCGTTTGCGCGGGGCGGCACTGCATTTAAACGTAGTAGATTGCCGAAAAAAATATATTTATTTCTCAAATTTGCATCGGGGTACCTTGCCAATGGCCACATATTTGGGAATTGGCGTGCTGCCTGACACATATGCACCCTTTATTTGGAGCTGACATGGCTCCATTGTGTTTTTTGCAGAAACGTACTCAGTTGTCAACTGAGTACATTTCTGCAGCTAAAACGGCTCTTACACGGGCTGGTTTGGGCTTCGTGGATCGCTAATCTACCTCATTTGCATGCCTTTCGGCTGCAAGTGAGGTGATTAGCATATCCATGCCCACTCCGTGTAAGAGACATTTTCGCTGGGCTCTTACACGGAATTTCGGGCTGTTCCTGGATCGCGAGGGCTGCACGGAGTCTTACACTACTCTTAGACTCCGTGCAAGCCTTCGTGAATCCTGCCCTCTGATTTATAACAATAGGAGTTAGGGCAGGAAGTATTACAGAGTGATGCTTATAGTTCTTTCTTGAATAAGCCATACCTTTGCAGTAAGCATCTCCATTACATTGTAATTTTTTACATTTCCTTTCAATCACTGAAGATGCCTGTCTAATTTTAGTGCTGATACCATGATATAAACTGCTAACCTGCTGAAAACACGAGTTAGTTTTTACTGAATTATTTATTTTATGTATTTCTTCCTCAAGCAGATTGATTTTCTTTTGATAGTCCTCAACAAGGAGTTTCATCATAATAACTCCTTTGTTGTTAAAAAGCTTAACTAGGTCTCCAAATCGTTTATCTTCAAGTGTAACTCTATTAGGTAGTTTGTTATTCCTTAAACCTAGTGGTACTTATTGCACCTTAATGCAGTCATTTAAGTCATGGACCTTGTATTAAAGGTTTTTTAAATTTTAAAACATGTCTTTCAAGCAAAAAAATGTTATATTTACAAGCAGTAAAAATTATTGCTATTAGCAATTGTTCCATTTCGACTTATATTGTCAACGTTTTTAAAATTATTGTTCAAACAGGAGCAATTGAGTGCAACTGGATTTTCTGCATTACATACCAAACCAGAAATGTCTTTGCTTGTACCTGGTAAAACTGCTCTACTATGTGAGTTCAGCTGTGCACAACTACTGGAGCTAACTGTCTTGTTTTCGCTCCTGTCATCTGGCGAACCATATTGGAAATTAAAATCCTTGTTCATTAAATGATGTCCTTGATCATGCATCTGTTTATAATTTTCCAACAAACTACTTACTGCTGCTACAGGTAGGTTGGGTAGCAAGAATCAAATCCTCTGAAATGGTATGGCTGGTTAATTCCAAACTTAGATCCTGGGATGTATACCTTCCAAACAGCTCTACCATTCTGCTTAAATTGTGACAAATAACCACAAAGGAGCAGAAAAGACAAAAACTATTTTGTCAGTGATGCCAGACTTTTCATGGAGCCAGGGCTCATGACAATGATACACAACACACACAGCATAACAGAGATGTTATACAACACCTCACTGTCACAAACACACAGCATCAGTGATCATATGGATTGATGGTTTGATGTTTGCAGACATTTGCTGCCTAGATTCCTCTGGTGGCACTCTGCAATATGATACAAGAGACCTTCAGCAAGATATCTGCTGCCTGTGCAGTTCTGCACAACCCTATGCAGATAGCTGGGACAGGGGATTGCTATTAGGGGACCAAGTCAGACAATATCCAGCAGTGCAGGAGCTGTATTATCACAGGACAATTCCTCCTACTGGTCAGTCTTGTGGCATGCTCTCTGTAATCAGTCTACACTTATTCATGCCAAACAAAGCACAGCTGTCTTGTGTCCCATATGTTCACCCAAGCCAGTATCAGTTATTGTTAACCAGGTCTGTATCAGCTATTGTGCACCCAAGTCTGCATCAGTTATACAGTGTGTCTCACCCACCACACCTTATTCACTGTGTACTATACATGATCCAAGAATGCAGAGTTTGGTGATTGCCACCCATCCTTTTCCATCTGATATGCCTTACAGGGTACATTCTCACAAAGCCCCTCAGCCATACATCTGTTTGGATACTGCTGCATGCCCTGTGACCTTTCATCTCTCATTCAACACAGCAACCCTCCCTGTTCTCCTCATCCACTTGAAACAAATTGTTGTGGTGCAAATCCCTAAAAATCATATAGTTATCTAGTTAGCCAACCAGCTGCAAAAGCCTGGTTACCCTTACCACAGCAGGTGGTCCACCCTTTTGCACTGTGTAGATCAATGTACTTAGTTATTTCAGAGATCAGCCACAACCATCCCTATGCTCCCCATGTCAGAAGGGTGCAGTGGAAAAACACCAAAAGAATAAAATAATCATGCGGTAACCTAGTCACTCTCATTAGCTGCCACTGGATGTGAAACCTTACCACAATATATGTAGAATCATTCTTTACTCTGCAGACCAATAACATATTTTCTTTGATGTCTATTTGCTATTCTAGGCAAAGTTAGATAGCATGATGAGCTACTGAGTCCCACAATACTTTACTACAACAGTTATGCTAATGATGTGATTTAGGGGAAATACTTCTGAATCTCACATTTAGCATGAGCATACAAGCCCTAGACTGTAGGGTGAGGATCATTTATGCCTGTGCACAACAATCAAAGAATGTAAAGTACGTTGTGTATGCATGGGTAGGTATGAGACTTTCCTCGGTCTGCTGGCTTCTAGACATCTACCTCACAACTGCTAAGGCATGATGGACACCAATGTGCTACATTATGTCCAATGTGCCTGGTCTCCCCCAAACAGCCATGCTATTAGAACATGGCTGTGTAGTGGCAATGGGCAAAACTCCATTACCATGCTATCCATCAGTTTATGTCACACGGATCCTGATATGCACATCATTGTGAATCTGCTACCGTTTTCTTCATTTGAAGCTGTGAAATGGACATAATGTCTGAAGGTGCAGAGCTTAGAAGGGCCTCTGTCAGGTGCAGGAAGGAAAGTAAAATATTTCTATACCTCCTGAGTTGGCACCATTGTGAGCATCTGCTGGCTTATATTTATGAGAGGCCCAGTACAAGGTGTATGTCTAATGCTGCCTTGGCAGGGCAGACAGTAGTGCACAGTGGCCTAAAGGGTGCCCACAGTGAGCTTCACAACCAATAGAAAGATGCAGATTGGGAGAGGAAACCAGACATCTGAAGGAAGATGTACTGACTGAAGGTTGCTTATACATAAACATTTTTGTTCAGCTAAATGCAATTGTTTGTGTTCATTGACATGTTTCCTTGTGTTTGGATTTTCAGCACCTGGATAGATAGTGGAAAAACAAGGTGATGCACCGGAGGAGGCAAGCACAACTTCCCAGGCATTGGTGTAACAATGAAGTTGATGTTATAGCTGCATATCTGTTAGGTACCTGCTTCAACATCCACATTTTCAGTGCTGCTTATTATTTACACCAGTGCCTACAGCTTTGATTTAGGTTCCATATATACCTTCTGGCTGCATGGTGAACTGTTCTACTGTACATCCTACCATCAGTGCCTCCCAACAGTGTCAGAATGATGCAGATTGAGCTGTCAGTGACTGAAACCACCATCCCAATGATCAATGTCTACTTTGAACTTGACTGATTTGCAGCATTCACCACCATGCCCATATCCATCCACTCTGCCATTATTTGTGTCCCCTCAAATTATCTATGGTATTATCCCAGGTATTCTCATTAGGCATAATCTATTATAATTGACCATGCGATGGGTAAGGCCAGTCTATAACAATATGATAGGTTCTTTTGAGCACAAAAAGGAAAATTGTCTAGATTTACAATGGTCTGCAAGGGCAGATAGTCTGGTACTTACCTATGAACCTATAATATACAACATCATGGTCAGACTGCTATGCTTTATTCCTTGACTGGCTATTCCATCACCCCAGCCTGTGTCAGTTACACCTGCAGTACTGTGGGCATACATTTAATATGCTGTTAGTTGATGCTTCATGTTGGCTGTCAGATGTAATAGCATGGTGTTACCACAAAGATTCGGTGTCCCATGTGCAGTGATTTTGGAATATGTGTAGGTGTATGCATGGCATTGTCTCTGCAGTACAATGCAAGACAGCACTTGGAAGGCTATGGCTGCCACTTCTTGCAAAGCTTCTCCAGGTTGGGCACTGCACTCTGACAGCATTGTTCAGAGCAGATTCACTGACCCTTGCAGTCAAACTGTTTGCAGATTATGAATTGCACTAATATCCTGCACACAGGCATAGTTAGCTTTAGGCATAGGCCAACTAAGCAGCTGCCTAGGGCACTGCTCTAGCAGGGCTGCTTTTCCAGTAATCTGGATAGTCTAGGTAGACCAGGATATGAGCACCAAGTGGTGTAGGGCTGTGCTGTGCAGACCTTTTGCCTAGGGCACCAGTTAACCAAAGGCCGGTCCTGCACACAGGGACATTTAATTTCATCCCTTGCAGCACACAAACTGTTGAAATATATTTAAGCCAGGCCTCTATATTGTTTGTGGATTGCCATTGCATATTTAGTAACATATTAATCAGCCAGGGTCTGTATTGCCCACTAATGTAGCACTGATTGCTGATAACTGCTTTTGCTTTTCTCCATTGTATGTATTTTTTCAGTAATCCTTTTTTTCTTCCGCTTGCATTTATTTTCATATTTTATACAGTGTAAGCTATGGTTGTGGTGGGGCAGTGACCACGGCATCTTACATCTTCCTTGTCATCACCTCCAGGCCTGCCTCTCTGCATGGTGACCTACAGGGTTTTCTGGTCCTGTCAGGTCATTTTCTTTGATGGGAGGTATGGCCTCTCCTTCAGGGGGTATTAGCATGGAGAGTTCCAGAATGTCATCTGGCAGGAGATGTAAGGCCTTCTGATGGCAGGACCACATTGCCAGTCATGTTAGAACATTCTCTAGGCTGGCAGAATAGCACAGCCACCTGACCCCAATCAGCAGGAGAGCAGATGCTGAGCCCAGCTAAAAGAGCAGTCATGGAGAGGATTGGTCTCAGGCTGGGTGCCTGCACTTTGCAGCATGATATTCAGTTGTCACTCCACCTTTTCTCCTATCATGATGTTCCCTTTAATTTTATTCAGCTTCACTCACCAGTTTGTAATCCAATCTTTCTTATCACTAGTTGCCTTCACTCTCTCTGCCTTTCCTCTTTATATCTACTTCCACTTTCCCTATAAGCTCTCTTCAACCTAGAGAATGTTGATGTCTGTGCTGTCATGGAGACATGGTTTAAAGCTGCGGAGAGTACACTGACAATGCAAGGTTATAATATCTTCCACACATTTAGACCATCTACTACACAGACAGGAGTGAAAGGTGGTGGTGTCTCGATTTACATCAAAAACAAATATACCTCAAGGCTGATCAAACAGGGCAATGCACTGCAGCTTCTCCATGTTCAAATGACCATAGATAAAATCCATTACAACTTCCTTGCAAACCACAGATCCTCGTCTATGACACAGGAAACCCATACTATGTATTTAAACTTATTGGAAACACTCAACATCAAACCCAATACCATATTCATGGGCAACTTTAATTACCACACTATTAACTGGGAAGCATATACAACACCAGGAATACAGGCATGAAGATTCCTGGATTTTTTAAACACAAACTCCCTGGACCAAACTGCCAATACATCAACCAGGGTGCAACCATAATGGATTTGGTCTTCACTCATATAGGTGAGTGCTGCACACTCCCTAGTGCAATGTCTTCACTGGTAAGGTCAGACCACAAAATGTTCTCCTTTGAAGTAAAAATAAAATCTGGAGTTGTAGCTAACCCTTGGATATTCAGGAACTACTCTAAGGGTAACTTCATACTAAGTGATAACCTGGCAAAATGTCAAGCCCCCAAAAACCCTGAGAACACTGCTGTTTATGCAGAACTGTTCACAAAAACCCTATACAAACATGCCAACAGCAGCATAGCTGCAGCTGTACCCACCAGGAAGAAGCACAGAACTAACTGAAAAAACAAGCCACCCTTGTGGAATCACAGCATCAATAAGCTGTATAACAGAAGGAAGAAAATCATGGCAAAAATTAGAAGGTACAGCACCCAGCAGGATAAAAGCACTCAAACAACTAAACAAACTACTCAGAGGACAAACAAAGTCCATCAAAGATAAATTTGAGGTAAATTTGGCCCCTCAAGCCAAGGACAACCACAAGGTGTTCTTTAGCTATGTCCACCCCTCAAAGGTACAATTGTGCACAAAGAGTATTGTTAATGGAGTCCCCTATACTCAGCTGGGAGATATAGCAAACCTACTGGCCAACATATTCAGCTCCAACTTTACCTCTCTCTTCCCTCAACCTTCCCTCAGAAAATACCATCAAATATGACTCCTCATGCTATCACTAGGGAACAGGTCTTTAATGCTCTCTCTCTCTCTCTCTCTCTCTCTATGGCCAAAAACACTGCATCAATGGGCTCAGACAATATCACAGGCTGCCTTCTAAATAGCAGGAAACATGACCTATCAGGACCTCTGGACTTGCTACTTAACTGTAGCCTCGAAGCAGGCGTCGTGCCTCATAAATGGAGAGCAGTAATAGTCATCCCTCTGCACAAAGATGGGCCATCTATAGACACTGCAAACCACAGACCCATAAGTCTCAATAGTCTCATATTCAAAGCCATGCAAAGAATTGTCATCATAATGATCAGTGATGGCATATGAAACCTCCAAACACTGGATCCAACCCAGTATGGTTTCATCAAGGGCAGGTCATGCACACTTAGCCTGTTGGACATCTTTGAGAAAGTCACCAAAGCAATGAATAAAGGCAAAATGTTTCACACTCCTTCCCTTGACTTGGTAAGGCATTTGACAAAATACCCCACTTGGGTATTATTGACAAACTCAAGAGGTTAGGTACAAACCATTACATCACCCAGTTGATAGCCAGCTGGCTCACAGACAGGACCCAAGAAGTTAGAATTGGGGAGTCTACTTCTACAAAGAGGCCAGTCACAGAGTCCCTGAGGAATCAGCCATGGGACTGCTCCTTTTTGGCATTTACTTCTCTGAAGTCAAGATGAATGTCAATGGCCTCTGGATGACTAAATTTGGAGAGGATTGGAAATCAGGAGCTGTCACTCAATCCCCCACTCACACAAAGGTTCTCCAGGAAGGGCTAACACAGACAAGCAACTGGTGTTAGAGCAATGAACTATAACTAAATGTCAAGGAATGCATGATAGTATCCTTTGGGAAGTCATCCACCTCTGGTAGCTATCATATTGACAACACACCCCAAAGAGTTGACCCAGTAGATAGGGGTTTGGGGAGACATATAGACAGTAATCTATTCTTTGACCTTTATGTGTCTACAGTAGTGAAGAAATCATTCTATCTTCTGCCACTTATAAACATATGTATGGCATCTAGGTCCAAGGAAGTAATTATTCCACTGTATTCAGCATTCATCAGACCTATCATTGAGTACAATGCTCCTTTTGATATGTACCTAACTAGGCATATGCAATAACTGGAACATCCACAGAGGTCCTTACTAAAAGAATACAGGGCATAATTAACATCTCCTATGCAGACTTCCACAAGGCCATATTCATGTATTACGTTTCCTACAGGCTGTCGAGGTTAAATCAATGCCTGGCATAAAAGGCATTATCAGCCTCCATTATGATGGACAGCCTGGATATCCCAAAACAATGAGCACCAGAGTTACCCATTCTAAAATACTTAAACTTTGCCTGTGATATAATTAGGACCTGTTGGAGAGACAGCTATATATACCAGAGACTACCCTTTCTCTGGAACAGGCTCCCCATCTATGTGAAGCAGAGTTCCTCCATAATGTAATTTAAGTGTAACTTGGACAATTGGATTAGGAACAGGAAATGCATTGCTGGTTTTGGCCCCCTATGTCTACAATGGACATAGGAAACATGTAAATGTTTCATCTCCCAGGTCCCTGCTTGTAGATGTTTCATCCCCCAAGCCCCTGCTTACACTTATCAAAGGTAATAGATCTTCAGAGATTTAGGGTGCATGGCTAGGCTTTAAAAGGCCCTTGTGGTCATTAGCCAGGTAAACACTTATGAACCTATTTGTGTTAGCATCTCTCCTGTCAATCTTTATCAGTCTTTTGTGTTGTTTTTTCCTGCTCTTGCTGCCATCTCTCTACTTTCTTGCATTCCTTCCCACACCATCTTCATGCTACCTTCCCTCTCTACCATTCTTTGAAATGGAATAAACTGGGCACCCATCCCTCAAATATGTACTCTTGCTTCTCAATGTCATGCCACTATTTTTTCCAGTTATCCTATTTCAGGCCACCTTTACCTCCTGAGTATGATGTATTTATTTTTGGAGGTATGTCTAGATTTTCAGGCAAATTTATTCCTTTACAAAATTTTCTGAACCCCCCCCCTCAATTTAAAGGGGACACTCATCCTATATCTGACTTATTCTGAAGCAAATATAAATGATCTTTTGTATTAGAATGGCGTGCTTATATTTCCCATCATTTTGTCACTTTGTTCTATTAAACATGTGTTTCTTAGTAGAAAACCTGATTCCTACTGGAAGTGGGAAGAGTTATATGCTATTTGGCATTCATATTTTATGTTAATTAAACATCCAGACTTTTGGCTTGATGATACTACATTTTAAAGACCTATGTGCCCATTTTCAATGTCTGCAGGTTGTGAGGTATGATTGAGTCTACTTTTCACAGGTAATTTTTCGTTATGTACCAGTCACATAAATCTAATGAGGTAACAAATGTTGATAATTTAGTTGTAATTCAGCAGAAACTAATCCATGAAACATACTTGCATACATTATTCAGAAATTACTAAAATACCTCATGTAGATCACATATACTAAAATGTCACAATCTTATATGATGTAGCAGCTAAATACTACCCTACTGTAACACCAAGGCATGAATAAGATGCAGATCAGCCTCGAGGAAGATGGAAGATAGTCATGCCTGTTTCACAAAGAGGGCCTGCACCTAGCTCTTCAGGTAATTTATTCCTTAGCTAAGAAATTTATAATCCTGAAGTACAGTTTTGCAATATTACTCTAGTCAGACTACCAAACTACTAAACAGATATTCAACTCTGTTAAATATCATCTTAGTGATGCTTGATATTAAGAACCTAAATAAAAAAAATGGTCTCCATCAAGGCCTTCTAAACTGTGGACAACATGAATATTTGTACTGTCACTAAGACCTTCCAGATCAGTGGCAGTCGATACTTACCTGGCATTTCTATCTACCGTTCATTTAGACATGAGAGTTGATGGTTGTGGTATGTCTGTCATTATCTAAAACACCATCACCTGAAGAATAACCGACTGGGGCAATGACCTTGAACACTTACATGTCTTAATATCGGTAAACTACATATTACACCCAAGTCATCTACAAAGTTCAGAAAAGTTACATTTGCACATCACAAAACATATTTTAACAAACTACAGTCCACTCTCAATTATCCCTAATATCAGCTTTCTGGGAAACTAACTCTCCCAAACAGATAACCTGGAATACCTAGTCCTCTAAAAATACACATGTTCAGTGCTTCCTTGACTTTATAGTCAGAAATTTCCTCCAGCACTAGAGGTTCCAAGATACCCATTCCTGTCCTCACCAACACAGCTCAGGTATGTTCATCACTCATTCTCACTGTCTCCCTGGTCATATCAATCACCATGCTGTTTTATTCACTGACAAAACCAAGCATCCAGGGTGAGCCTTTCATGCACCTAATACTGACTTGAGATGTTTCAGTAGTCCTCCATTCTTGTATGATGCCTTGCATATCCTCAAAGCTCACATTCTCATCTCAATGTTTACATATAGGCTAATGTTCCAACTTGCTACAAACCCCTCTGCTGGAATTCAACCATAAACAAAGTATACAATAAAAGGGGAAAAAAAGCTTAAGGCTCTAAAGATTAAAACAAAAATTTGGATTTTTTAAATTAACCTCAAAAGGGTTAAGAAAGGAAAATCAAATCTAGAGAGCCAGCAAAATATTATATAATTAAATAAAGCCTTGTGGTTATGAATCACAGAACTAATGCCCAGCATTACGCCATGCTTGCAGATAAAGGAAAACTACAATTCCTTTCTTTATCACATCCAAAAACTCTCAATTCTTCACTCCTAGATGCTTGCCAAAAGTCCCCATACCATCTAGTCATAAGAAATTTACTTCTGTTTTAGATGATATTACCAAGACCAAACAAGAGATAATAATACTCAGAGACTTCCACATTAGCTTACTAGTTCTTGTAACTTTATATATTTAAGGCACCCTTACCAGTAACTGGCTTACTCAGTTAAGGGCAAGACAAAATTATGAAATGGGAAGCAATTCCATCTTAGATCTGGTAATGACCAATAACATAGAGTTACCGTTAAATCTCTCCATTATACCTCAGCCAGTAATGGCCAGTGCACAATTACCTTAACAATAAAAATACCAAGAAAGACCCTCCCAAAAAAAAAAAAAAAAAAAAAACTACTGCAGTTTTACATAAAACTCCACAGAGCACTGAGGCACTAAACAGTGAATTCTCTCAAACTAGGAAACACTTGTAACTGAACGTGACCCTAGCATTCTAGTAAACCTCCTTACCAACAGTCTTATCTAACTGGATAAGAAATGTTTTCTTAAAGCCTTCAGGCTCCTCAAGTCCTCATATAACCAAGGGCTGACCCAAAAACTTACACCTCTGTACAAATTAAAAGACAAAGGTTTGATCTATCGACAAAATAACCTTAGTTGAAAACAGGGAATAATTAATTTCTCTAAGACTTTTGGCCAAAAAGGCCACTAGATGCCCCAAATTCAATTTTCCTAAGGATCGCTCAAACCTTACATTAAAGCAGTTAGAATAAAAAGATCTTGAACTAGTTAACTAAATAAAAGAAATTGCCTTAGTTTTGTATGTTTTTTTTTCTAAGCTTAAGGCCAAAACAGACCATTGAGAACCTCAGTCACATCACTGAATACTATTGATAGCTAACGATGCCCTCATTTTCTCCATGTATACATTGCGAAAATTTGTAATTAACCATCAAGTAATCCAGACTGTTTTTAAAGGTTGTTAGGGAATTACTGTGCTCAGTTAGTAAGGGCAGCCTATTCCAGAAATGAGTTATTCACTGGATTAGGTATCTGTCACACTATTTGGGGTTGATGTAGTAGTGAAAATGTAGCTCTCTAGAAGAGGCATTTGCTTTATCACGTGGTCAGTTTAGGTGAAGGAGTTGGAAGAGTGCTGGATCATTCGTAGCATGGATGGCTAAGCAGAAGTCACCCCACAGGTGTCTGTATAACACTAAGTTGAGGGGGAAGGTATTAGCCCATCAGGGTATCTAAGGGAACGGAGATCTGAAATCTTTCTGTTGAGGATATGTTGAGGTGTCAAGCTGTCAAGCTGGTTTAGGTGCTTGGTGAGATACATACCAAGCTCTTCCCCTCCTCCACAATTTTAAATTCTTTAAATTCTAACATCACCCTTCAGAACTTCCACTTAAATGACATCAAAAGAATAAAAGCAAATAATATTGAAATTGTATTAAAATATTCACGGAAGTTCTGGGGGGGGGTGATGAAATTTCGTGCTTAGTTTACTTAGTGTACTTTGCCAAGACTACTTAGTTCAACCATTAACACACCATTAACAAAAATGATTTATGGCAGAACAATGGACAATACAAATACTTAAACATATCCTGGTGACAACTGGAAGGGGAATATTTTCTAAATCTAAAAGCTTCATGTTTCCAGTGTTTTGGATTATTAATGCTGTTCATTCTCATTTTAAGTTTTGTCTTTAATCTGCTCTGTGATTCTGTTAAGAGCACTTTTTAAATGTTACGATACGACTGGCTTGTGATAGTGATTTGAATGGTTCCCATTCTCGTTCGTGCTGCTGCTTAAAGTAGATGAATTCCTTGTGCCAAATAAGTAAAATAAATAAAATAATTGAAAAATAAAGTGAAATCAAGAACTCTGCATTATTTAGAATAAGCAACTGAAGCGCCAAAGCAACTTCATTCATGATTCTATGTTTATGGAACCACACTGTCATGATGGCATTGGCCCAGATACCTGATCTTAAAGAATTCATACATCATAAGTGACTTCAGTGTTATACCCATTATAAAACTGTAGAAACAGGTTATCTCAATATGAGTTATCAATACACATAGAGATTCCTTGTGTCCAGAGAGGCGTGAATGAAAAACATTAGCTTACTGATGTTACACTGTAACAGTGTTATTAGAGATTGTGGCTTAAAACTTTCAGTTGTATAGGAAACTGTTTTTATTTATGTATTTTTCTGTCTAAACTCCTGTCCTTTTCAAGACATTGAGGTGACAATTTTCTGTATTTTTTTTATTTCTTTTCTCTTGGTGCAGGAGGTTTGTTTGTGAATAGGCTCCTACCCAAAATGATAGATGAATTAACTGTACTGAGGTGCTATTAATATAAACACAGTGAGGAAATGTACCAAACTTGAAAAAATATAGTTTACATAGCTGGAAGTGGTCAGGTATAAAACTGTGTTGTTGTGTGATGTCACTTGGTTCTGAAGAAATTTATAATGTAGATGAAAACACTTAACCAGGTGATTTACTAAACTATATTTGTTCAAGTTTTGTTCATTTTCTCACTGTGATTACATTAATAGCACATCCCTAAAGTCATTGGTTATTGGTTGGTGCTGTTGCCAGTTCTCTGGGATTGTTTTTGGATTTATTTAGGATAGGAGCATTATTTAGTTAAAAGGACCTGCTTAGTGAGTGAATGTTTTGCAGTGATGTGAGGACGCAAAGACGCACTTTGCACGTCGTTGCTGATTATCAGTGATAACAGGGATAAGATGTTAGCTGGGAAGAATCTTATACAAAAGATATCTATTTTGTTAGAATAAATGTGTTATTTTTGAACTAATGGGAGTCATTTATTCTTATGTTCTTCATGATCTGGTCAGTTCAAAATATATTACTAAATACGGTCTGTGTGGAAATCAAGAAAAGGGTTTCAGTTTAAGTTGTTGTTTGAGTTGTACAAGGTTGAAAGAATTAACCAGTATAATTAACAACAAAATTACAATTGATGTAACTGCCAGTGTTATTTTGGCAAAGGTTTTATGACCATAAAGGAATGTGCAATGGATTGGTTACATGAAGTGAATAATGGCAGTGAGTGTTCTTCACTTGACAAAAATTTCACACAGCAGACTAATACAGAGAAGGAAGTGATTAATAAAAAACAAAAATATGAAAAATAAAAACAGTGGAAAGAATAAATTGGTGGAGAAAGATGTGGGAAGTGTATCTAAATATGCAGATGTTATGGGGGAATAGACATATAAGATGCATGTATATTTGTTGCTGGATATGAGAGCTTCTGTAGTATTGATGATTGTTTAGTTTTGTCCTCTTGTATGGATATGCTGGAGGAAAATCACACAGTAAATTACTAATTGATGGAAAAAGTTACAAGGAAATTGTTGGTGCTATTTGGGAGCCAAATGTAGTTGTAGGGAGTTTATCAAACTTGGAGGAGTATTTACAATTAACAAATGATAAAAATTGTGACAGCACCATTGAAAATGTTGCTGTGAGTAACTGTATTATGTATACAAATAAAACTGGAATTTATAATTGTCCTTATAGTGTTATTAGTTGAAATGAAATAGATAATGATGATGTAACAATGGAAGTTACTGATACTGAAATGCTGAAAAAATATTACCATCAGAAATGTAGGTAAAAACCAGGCTGAAAGGAAACATTTAGATGAATGATGTCAAGGTAAAGTAGAATCAAGATTTACATCCGAAGGAAGTGCTGTTGCTGAGTGGCTCTGTGTTAAAGCCAGCAGGATTGAATCTATGTAAAATCAATAAACAGTTACTTACAGTATCAGCTCTCCCTCGACTTCTGGCCGATGTAAGAGGCATAGCGAAAGGCATCATAAGGGTCTATCCAACATCTCAAATTTATGCGATTCATGTTGGTATAAATGATTTACAAATTGCTCCTCTAAATGAAATGAAGAATTTAATGTTAGTGATACTTGAAACACATAAAATGAATAAAATGAATTATGTACTTCTATGTCCATGACACATAACTTATATACCAAGGCCCATACTTTTAACTGGTTACATCATCTTACAACAGTTTACCAAGTAAAATTAGTCAAATATTGGAAGAAATGCTTTCTAGATTGTAGAATATTTTCTCAGGATGAGTTGCACCTAAGCAAATATAGTACTTTTTTGTTTCCAACAAGATAATGGAATATGTGGCATCATTTTTAGAAGACGAGATATAGAGTTTACCTCAACTAAGGGTAACAAGTTTAATAACCCTTTAAGGTGTTATTACTGTAATGCATATAGCTTAGGAAATACATTTGATGATTACTTGAACTAAATTTTAAGAAAGGTTATGATATATTTGCAATTGTTGAGTCATGAGTTACTACAATGTTTGAAATAGATATTTATAACAAATATGACAGTATGAGAGATGATTTTAATAGCATTGGGGTTATACTTTGGATTCATAAATCAATTCCATGTACTTTGGTGGATGTTATTCCAGAACTGGAACGTGTAATAGTTAAGAGAAGTGATGGTAAATGTAATTTTTCCATTGATATTGCATTAAGTTATTGATCCCCAGGCATGGATATTGATATAAATATCTAGTTGAAGAGGTTGGAAAAAGTTCTTGATTATAAAACTATTGCTTTACTGGGGATTTTAGCTTTCCAGTGGTTTCCTGGATAAACTCAATTAGTAAGAATTATTTTGAGTAAGTCTTTCTGAATATGGTTTTAGGGATGGTCCGACTTAATGATAATACAAGAGATAATCACATCTTGGCTTATCAGATTGCTAATGTTTGTGACCTCATTGCTTATGTAATTGTAGCATTGCCTCTGTCTACATCAGATCATAATTTGATAGAATTTGATTTAAAATAAGGGAATATATTTCACAAGATATGATTATTAAGCAATTAATTATGGTAAGTTAATCACTGCTGTTCAGAGGACTGACTGGGGTAAATTAACAACTTACCATTCTGTAGTGAAATAATATAATTTGTTAGTAAACTTTTTGTCTTCTTCTGTGTAAGCAACTAGGAAGTTTGAAACTAGTACTGGGGCACTGAATAATAAACCTCCTTGGTGGAATAAGACATTAAGTAGATTGTTAAGGAAAAAGAAAAGACAGTTTGCAGTCTATAAGAGATATTGTACTATTAGGAATAAAATGACATATAATACTGCTAGTAAGGCTCTTAAGAGAAAAATCTAAACAGATGAGAAGTGATTATGAAGTAAAACTCATATTTGCCAACACTAACAAAAAGCACATTAATATGCAATGGAAAAATGTATCAATAACAGATATAGTTGCAATTAATGAGTGTTAAGTCTCTGATCAGCATGTTATTGCTAAAATGTGGGTATTTTGGAAATACACCCGTATGATTTATTTATATCTAGTGGATTACACCCATGTATTACATAAAAATATATTCTGGATGTTTTATAAAAGATTAAAAAACTCTGCTATGGCACCAGGTTTTATTCCCAGGTTACTATTGGCAATAGTTAAAGATGTATTAGCTCCTGTTCTGTATCAACTATATAATATTTTTTTTAAAACTAGGTTATGTGCCAAAACAGTGGAGAATTCTCCATGTAACTCCCATATATAAAATGGGAAGAAAAGATGATATCAGTAATTATAGGCCAATAAGTCTGACTTATAGCCTAGGTAAATGTTTTGAGAGCTTGATTATTGATCTTTTATCCAAGAATGGAACTTCCCTTCATGAAGCTGATCTTGAACAGCATGGCTATCTTAAAGGTAGAGCAATACTCAGAAAGATAATATAATGTGATTGAAGCTATGAACTGAGCTTAGCACCTGATGTTTTATTTTAACTTTATCTAAAGCCTTTGACAGCCTGCTTCATCTAATAATTAGAAAATGTTTAAATAGACTAAATGTGACTGATTATATAGTCAGATGGATTTTAGAATGGCTAAGGAATAGACATAAGAGTTTAATATAAAGATTTTTTAATCAAATTTATTACCTTTATGGTCAGGTGTTCCACAGGGCTACACTTCGTGACCTGTTATTGATAACACTGTATTTTCTGCCATACCAAAACAAAGTGTGGTTAAGTAATTATGCCATTGACTGTAAAATTAATTTTTTGATGTGGAGCGAGGAAGATAAACACACTTTTAGGACTTATTTGTGTAAATTTACTGAAAAGACAAAAGAGTTATGTCAAACTTTTTGCTACGATAAATGTAACATTTATTTCAGTAATAAATTGCAATGGTGACATTTTTGCTTATTTGGGAATTAATTATCAGTTATAGGCTTATGCAAGGAGTTAGGTATTATGATTTCTTCTTGGTTATCATTTGATATGCATGTTACTTGTTGGCAGTAAGGCTCTAAAAAGATGGGGTATATTTTGAGACCACAATCTGCTAGAAATACTGTCTTACTGTTGTTTATAAGACTTCTACAAGATAAATTTTAGAATGCAATGGTGATTTATTTGCATTTATACTCAGGGACAGTAACATAAATTACAGAATATTCAATGACAGTTCAATAAAAGGATTGTATCCATCAAGAATTTGAGTTATTATAATACATGTAAGCAAAAATTTGTATTTAGTAGGTTGTAGGCATAATTAAGGAAAGCTGATATTAGCCTATAAGATTTATCATGATCCTGTTATATAAGCTATGTTAGATATTGATGTCTATAATTATGATAGATTGCTAAGACATGGGGTTTATAGGTTCATAGGTTCATAGGTTCATACTAGGCTATCTGCCCAAGGGCATTTATAAGCCTAGCCCATAGTTATGTGGCTTTCGCCACCCCTTTAGTTTGAATAAAAACTATGCCTATCATTTTGCTGTGCCTCTGTCAAGCAATGACACTGAAGTAATCCCTGGGGTATATCTGCGATCTCCCATCCATTGGTCAAGATTCCTCTTGAACAAGGCCAGCGAGGTGCTATAAAGCTCTGTAACACAAGAATGAACTATTCCTATATAATTAATAAGATGTCTGTATTATGGAATAGTATTCCTGGTGAGGGTCTATGTCAGTTAAACGAACATGTGAAATGAACATGATATGATCGAGACCATATGATCGACATTTCAAGTGTTCGAACAGTTGACTTTTAATGGCACCGTATGGTGCAGAATGGCAGAATTTCCCTTTTCTGCACTGAAGTGCAGTCTCGAAGAGGGTATATTTGAGTAGGGGTGTGTGGGGGGCACAGCCCCCCACATGCAGGGTGCAGGGGTGCTTGCCCCCCTGCTCGCACTGTTAAAGTATGTTTTTCTTTTTCTTTTTTTTTATTATATATTTGAACTTCCAAATGTCGACCATATGGTCTCGAACATATGGTATTCGACATTTTGGATGTTTGAATATATAACATAGACACCCCCCCCCCTGGTGATATAGGTCTGTCAAGTAGTTTAACCATATTTAAGAAATCACTTGATAAATGGGTAACAGAAAAGATTTCTTAACAATATTTGAAGGAATCAGCATTCCTTGTTGGCCATCTGTCCTGAACACTGCACACTGCATATGAACTTATGAAGTTAATGCATTTCTGAATAAGCATCTACTGTCCCAGGTCTTAAGACACATTCATTACATTGGTAGTACACTTTTGCTCCTCAGCTATTAAAATGTCCTCCTTTGTCCCACTGATTACTTTTGTCACATTAGCCATAGCAGGAAGAGTTATCCTACTAGCTTCACAGTTTAATGTCTGTATTTTTGCAGCTTCTCTGACTCTTCAAGATAGTGTTTCACATATGACAAGATTTCAGCATGCTTGTTCATCTGCAACTGTTAGTGGAATCCCATTTAGATGATATTTTATTTTATACTATATTATGTAGTTAGAGTGCCTGACTATACTGTGCCCCACATAATACCTGTTGTGGCTTTTCATACTGTGCACTGTGCCGGTGTGCTGGCAATTTCTTTGGTGATTCATAACATATGTAACATTTGTGGAAAAAATATATATTTTTTTTATTTCGGAGAGACTGTTGACATGAAACCTTGTGAAGGCAGACTATTTTGATGCTGGTTTATGATGGGAGAGCTAAAAGGAGACGGGCAAGATATAAGTAAAAAATATCAGAGTAGGAGAGAGTCAGTGGGGATCACTTAGAAAAAACTGCTCCCTGGCATTCGCATTAATCTGAAGATGTCTACACCTCTTGAAAACAAACAAGTAGATGAAACCACCTATCTTTCATTTTGGTTGTTCAATAACTATTTAATTTAGTTGGTATAAATATTGTTTTATTTTTTGTTGTGATATAGCTACCTTACTCTTATTGTAAGGGGTTAGGTGTATTATTCATTTCCTACTTTAAACTTAAATAATTACCTCTTTGCAGATAAATTGGTTACCTTTAACTCCATTTGCCTTGAATTACTTGTCAAAATAAATGGTGGTATTAAGTCAAAAGAAGGCTTAGGATGAGTGGAGGATGGGACTGCTGGGACCATGGGCAGGTAAATAAAGCACTGAATGCAATATCCGGTAGAACTAATGCCCTCTTAAGTTTTTGGTTTGCAAGTAAACAAAGGTCAGACTTATTGGTTGACTGATGAGTTATGTTTTTTCTCTTGTCTTAAATGTGAGTTAATTTGTAATGATTCAAGACCCTATCAATGATTGTCTGTCACACTTTAACGGAATCCCTACCTATTCTGAGAGAACAGTTTAAGCAAATGCCATTTCAAACAAAATGACATTTTACCCTTTGAAAAAGGCTTAATGGGGGAAATTCCCCTCACAAGCTTCCTAACTTCAAGTTGAAGCATATTACTTCAATCTGCTTATTAATCACTGAGAGTGCACCAAGTGTCCATATAGGCAATTTTCCACAATATTGAAAAGCAGGAAACTGAGTAAACAAAGTCTGATATTGGCGACCTTACATTCTTCTGTGGCACTACATCTGGCATTCATGTACTAAATAAATACATAAACAAATAAATACTAACGCATACATACATATATAAATAATGGGTAATCATAATATCAGAATGGAAGGGAGTGCACGCAAGGTAAAAAAAAACAAACTCTTAGACACAGACTTAAACGCACACTATTACCTGCATTAGAAAGTAAGAAAGAAAGTGAAGATGACTATGCTAGCAGGCAGGCAGTGGAGTCCTGCTTCAGTTATCTACTTCATCCTCTGTGCTGCTAATGCCATATGGTGCAGCTTCATGTACCTCAATTTATTTACTCAAGTTCCTGCTTTTATGAATTGTGGAGGGTAGCTGATATGGGTGTTAAGGTGCTCTCTGAATTATAACATGCAGATTGAAGTAATATGCTTCAGTCTAGAGTTAGGAAGCCCCACCCCTAATCTCATTCAGCAGGCCATGCACCCTGTACTCCTGTATTTCTTATAAGCACCTTCAAAGTCATTACAATTCAGGGGAAGGAGCAATGCTCTTCCAGTTAATGTGCACTAGGGCTACCACCTGTCCCAATTTGCGAGGGACAGTCCCTATATGGGCAGTTGTGTCCTGACAAAAAATATTAAAAATGGCAAATGTCCTGAGATTGTAGGACATAATTATGTCCCATATGTTATGTAATAGTTGCATAAAATAATTATTTCTGTATCTAAAATACCTAAATGTTACAAGAAGCAGAATAAGCAACTAAACCGCTACAAGAATAAGCTTTTATTTAGGCAAAAAATAAAGTTCTATCCTTTGTATTGACCGTGGGTATGTGTCGGCCTGTAAAATATGATGTGCGTTCCAAAAATGTCCCACCTTGGCCATTTGAAAAGGTGGCAACCCTAATGTGCACAAAAGATAATTCTTCATAATCACTCAGTTAACTGTTGAGTACATGTATTATACTCACTTTTATGATATCTTTAAGTTTCTGAATTCTGACAGAGATTGTCATTGTAAGTAACAGTTTTGGAAATGAGGTCAGTACATACAACAGGTATTTTTACAGTGAAGCAAAACCAAGCAGACAATGAAAGCAGATAATCAACACCCATTCCAGACAGTACAGCAACAAAGATCCTACAAAATATCTGGTTGTTTATCCTTCTATAACACACACAGACAGAAAGAAATATCAGCTGTTCCTTAGAACATAAGTAAGTGCATTTAAAGATGTGATTTTCTACATTGATCCTTTCCTAGTATTTCTGTGCTGATAAAAACACAAAGACATACAGATGGAGTGGGCAATACAATCAGGAAAAAAGGTACAGTGATTCTATATTACTTTCTTATATTAAATATGAAATTAATGATGTACTATCATGACATCATTTCATAAAACAAAAAATTAATTTCATAGTGCTCATGGCCAGCCATGGTTGGTTCATGATTTGTAAGAAAAAAAAAATATTGCTACTGTATTGCAGCTGTGAGTGTCACATACCAATTATTATGTACTTAAGATATATCCATTATTCGCTAACCCTTCAAAGCATGAGGCGTAGGATGCTTTATAGAAATAACAACACTCTGCTGAAATGTTTATCTTTGCATCATTTATGTAAGGTAATTCTTTAACTTAGGAAATGACCCAGGGCATACTGCTTTCAAAACTTTTTTTATTACAAAATAAGGCATCAAGTTGGCAAGAATCCAACAGAGTAAACCAGCTTTACTTTATATTTTTTTAAATGATGTTGAAGACTTCTGTTATTCTTGATTGGATTCTCTGTTACAACATATGCATTATTTACATAAACATTCACTTTTATTTTAATCATTACAAAATCTGATACTTTCAACTCAGCACACTATCAAACAACAAAGAACTAAAGTGTCATAAAACTTTAAATGTTACTTTTTGCATTTTTTAAATGACTAGCCATAAATTGTGGAACTATACATGTTGTAAAATAATTTAAAGTTTCTAACATGATACTACTTCTAACCAAAAGTTCTGTATTTAACCCAGCTAGCAACAGGAATGAGCACATTATATTTGTAGAATTAATGAATCTGTTAGGCAACCTACTTTCATAAACCCTCTACTAGTACCTCAGACTACTCTCCGGCTAGAGAAAACAGCATTCCTGTTTACATGTACCAATGAAAGTATACAGTACAGTCTTTTATTTGCAGCCAGTTATAGTTTTCTATATTTACCACCATGAAGATACTTAATTTCAAGCCCAAGTCTCCAACACACACACACCTGACATATTTCTTGTTTTTATATTATTTATTGCTTCTTTACCTGGGTAATGACTGATGTTAGGAGATGCTTTCAGCCACAGTCTGTGAATATGCAGTTATATGATACACATATATGATTAAAACATTTTTCAGCAAACAGAAAACTAACTATCCTAGTGCACTAAATAGTAATAGTTGTTTTGTAAACAATGAACAGGGATTAATGAAATATACACATTTTGATTCTGCAGAAAACTTCAATAACTAATATATGGTGCTAGCTAGTGATTTAATAAATACTAAGAAAGGAGATTGTTATGAGCATTTACATAATAGTAGGATAAAAACACAATCCTCCGGATTCATGAAGCCTGTGCCAGGTGCAGGCGTAGCGTATGTGGGATAACGCCAAATATGTCCACCGAGCAATTCAGGTACGAACCAACTCCACACGCACTACCAGTGTACGCCAGATCTACGCAGCCCTCGGCATAGGTATGCAAATCACCCCATGTGCAGTGTCACACCATGCTAATGAAGGCAAACAGCAATTCACGAAGTGGTGCAGGCATAGCGCAAGCCCATGGAAATGTAAACCAAAAAACACGGTTTGCATTTTTCCAAACAGAACATCGGAGTTATGGAAGCGGACCAGACTCATGTATTACAAAGTTAACATATGCCAATGGCTAAATACACAGCCAATGGCACAAGAAAAGATGCACAACACCTAAAAAACATTTAATGTCATGTCCACAGTAACGCACAGTACAACCGCAGGGCATGTGTGCGCAAACAGAAATACAAAGGGAATATATACAAATGTCATAAAATCGCAATGTAAGACAAATCAGGATTTCACCATAATACACAATTGTAGGTATGGCACACCACAAGCAAGGCGCAAGGGTTGCCAAGGGCCCGCGACAGTGTTCAGCACTGTAACTATGAATTAGTAGTTAATGCCATGCAAATGAGGCAGGTAATACTATATCGCAAACATTCCGCCAGATTAAGGATGTACCTGACGGCGCAGCACTATAACACCGAGGAGTGTATCAGAGGTGATACATGACATCAGCAGAGGGGTGTGTCACCGTATCAGTAACCACATTGGAGCAATGCAAATCTGGCCTGGCCGTTGCTAAGCAAAGCTGCAGGACAGGGGTGGGGAGGAAGGTATAGAACCATTTAGCTGATAGCACACATGGTGCCTGAAAGCGCATGTGTACAGGGATGAAATCGTGCCCGAAACCCGGTAAGCGGATGCACACGCCGCGAACAATAGCACAAACAGGAAGGTCAGGGGAAGAAAAGAAGGAAATGCCAAAGCAGGGAAATTGGCGTACTAATGAGCAATTAACACCAATCAACTCACAGCAGCCAATCGACGGCAGTAGACAAGCCTGCATGCAGAAACCTGCAAAACAGGATAGGAGAGGCATAGGATTGCAAAGAAAGGAGAGGAAGACTCGGAATGCAAAGATAGGAGAACTGTCATAGCAGAGCAAAGCAAACCCACAGTAGAACGGCAGTAGCACACATTACACAAGATAAGCCAGGTCTAGGAAAGTACAAATGAAAGCAGTCTGCTGGATGCATGCCAGCAAATGGTAGGTGTAACGTGCACAAATGTAAATGGAAGGGCAGGAGGTAATTTACGGACGGCATCCAAATGTAATGCAACACCAAAGGCAGCACAATAGTGGTTCCGTTAATAAAACACAGAAGATACCCTGTAGCCATGATCGTACATACACACCCCATGACATCATCAGTGTTCACAGCAAAACAGTATAAAGTGTGAAAGCACCCAACACACACCTGTGTATTCCCAAACACTGCACCATAGGTGTAAACAGATGGGGAACTTTTAAAATGTACATGTTGGGAGCTGCCATAGCTGTGATTCATCAGCATGTGTTACAGAACGATGGCGTTGTGGAGGATGATGCCGACAACCACCGTAGGCCTCAGAGGAGAAGAAGAGTGTTCAGACCAAGGGTAACCTACCAGGGGCTACATGATCTAGAGATAGTAGAGCGTTACAGGGTGGACAGGGACATCTTACAGCAAATAGTAGAGCTGTGCTGGCCACGCATGAGAACCAGAAACAACAGAGGGGAACCCATCCCAGTGGACACGAAGGTATGTGTAAGCTTGTGAATACTAGCCACAGGTACCTTTCAAAGGCCAACTGGAAATATAATGGGGATCTCACAGGCATCGGCATCCAGGGTACTACACCAATTCCTGGATGCCATGTTACCACATGCCAATGAGCATATATACTTCCCCCGAACTCAGGAGGAGTTGGCCAGCAATATGCATCACTTCCACCGTGTGGCAAACTACCTGGAGGTACTGGGTACGATAGACTGCACGCACATACAAATCAAGTCACCACCCGGTGAGTATGGTAGGCACTACATAAACCACAAGGGATTCCACTCCATCAACTGCCAGGTCGTGTGCAATGCCCAGGGCATTATCATGGATGTGTGTGCTGGCTGCCCTGGAAGCTACCACGACTCCCATATCTGGCATGCCTCACAGCTGTATCAGGTATTTGCCAGGGGGGGACATCCCACAAGGCCACCTTGTGGTGGATGCTGGCTATGCACTGGAGCCGTGGATGATGACCCCCATCAGAAATGCACACACACCATTGCAAGAACACCATAATGAGGCATATGCACAAACCAGACTCATCATATAGCGTGTGTTTGGGATGCTGAAATCATGGTTCCGGTGCTTGGACACATCTGGTGGAGCCTTGCAGTACTCTCCAGGCATGTGTGCCCACATCTTCAGAGTATGTGCCATGGTACATAATATGATCCTGTGGAAACAGCTGCAGCAGGGTCAAAATGGGGGAGGGCCTCACAGCCCACTGCAATTGCCAAGGCCAACACAGGCACAGAGGGATCCAGACCATGGACACACTGTGGCAGCCCCAGTAGGCAGACAGAGGCATGCCCAATATGCCTACACCTTGGCAAAGAGGGAACATATAGCACATACCTTGACAGTGTAGGCTCCCATGGACTGACACCCCTCCCCACCTGCACACACAGTAAAATGGATGGCACACAAACACGACCACCTGTAAATTGTGATGTATAGGTGGCCCACTGTGGAATCCTACATAGGCAGCCCTCAAACATTGTACACGCAACAGCCATTGGAACACAGAAATATCAACACCTGAACAGTAGATGCGCCTATCAGCATCTGTCGGTGCTGTGTGTATAGGTTCTCAGGTACATCGGTAGGTACACGCCCGATTGTCAGAGGCAAAACACCAAACAGGGCAAACAGTGACTCCCGTCACCACAACATTGAGTAAGCAACTATCACTTACTGGAGCAGAGGCAATCACGGGAGCACATGTGTGTAAGCACTGTCCTACACACACTCATCACGGATTCCCCGCTGCGTTACTGAGGGGCTCCACAAAATGTAATCATGGATGCTGTGTCAAGGCAGGGGATGTACCCATGACAGGCATTCGTTACCCCAGCATGCTGCATCCACGGTCGTATGAAGGTGTAGCACATTATTGGGTGTAGCTAATTGTGATATACATACCCAATGCTGGAGTACAACCAGTAAACATCACATGGACATACCATTAACTGGACTCATCAATTTGTAAACTAACGGAGTTATCCATGTGAGTGTAGTGTGGAGTAACTGCTGTAGTGTACTTTGCATACAAAATGACATAATACGTGTAAAACCCCCAGATGTCCAAGTGGTACATGCAGTGACTGTTGTGCATGTTCCCGGTCCCACGTCCCGCAAGGTATGTAACGTAATCCCGACAGCACGGGTAATGCATTCCAGATGCAGGTCATCAGAATATGTGTAGCACACGTTAGCGGGAATAAGCGTTGCCCACAGCTGGTAAGCAATGTTTAAATATGACTATACAGATATGTGCCAAACATGGCTAAGCTTCACCGACCACTGCGCAGATCACGGTCAATGATGTACAGAATAGGTGAAACCAGCATTAGTCACCCCTGAACAAATAGCGCCTGCTCTGAAGGGTAAAATGACCACTGCCAGGAGTGGAACAGGCAATCATGTATACAATCACCCAATACTATTGCTAGCCAAGATGTATGTACAGTAGGGTTGCCACATTTCAAATGACCAATGTGGGACATACGCCAGATGTCTGCAGGATGACACATACACCCGGCCAGTACGAAAACCAGAACATCAGTGTTTTGCATAGATAAAAAGCTTATTCTAGTAATGGTCGCAGGTACGTGTTCCATGTCCTGTAACATGTAGGTGGTTCAGATACAGAATAAGTGTTTTATGCAATTATTACATAAACTATAGGGAATATGTTTGTCGCAAAGTCGCAGGACATTTGCTATGTTCACAAATATTTTGCAGGACACAACTGCACAAAGAGGGACTGTCCCACGCAAAGTGGGAAAGGAGGTAATCTTAACCTATGGCAGGTGTGTAATGTGACAGGTACAGACACAAACGTGCGGAGTCCAGGAAACACAGTATACACTGACAAACACACAATGAAAGGCGTAGCGTGCCTGTCACCACCCCTGCCCGAGATATATATATATATATATATATATATATATATATATATATATATATATGAAATACAGATAGAAAGGGCGATAGTGTGATATATGTCAATATATAAGGGGTCACTGACATCTGCAAATATATAGATAGGTCAACGACATTCAAAACACCTTTGAGGTACAAATAAATAGAATACCGCCAACTATGGAACGTGTCACACACTGACACACGTAACCAGGAGGCTGAAAGACAGAAAGAACACAGTACTGGAACAGTAGAACCGTGAGCAATATGATGATAGTAAGGACATGTAGTCACCGCTGCTGGCGATGCAGTCCACGTAGGTACCATGTACAACTGTGGTTGTGAGTGATGTAGCCTGTGTATGTGTGTGTTGAGGGTGCCATGTGTGTTCCCGTGTGACTGTAAAGTGTGTGTGTGTGTGTGTGTGTGTGTGTGTGTGTGTGTGTGTGTGTGTGTGTGTGTGTGTGTGTGTGTGTGTGTCTGTAGGTGGCAACTCGGAGGTAGATGATTACGGTAGGTGCGGGTATAGCTAGCCATAGGCATGGGTTAAACACCTGTCCCACATTGGGAGGGCCTGGGCAGGTGTGTCCTGACATGAAACATTACAAAGGGCAACTGTCCGAGAGTTTAGGACATTAGTATGTCCCAAATATTATGTAATAGTTTCAGGAAATACTCATGCCTGTATGTAAGAAATGGAAATGTTACATGCAAACTGATAAGTAGTTAAGGTCCAAGAACAATTGGTATGTAATGAGGATAAAAGTATGTGCTATGCTGTGTACTGACCGTGGCCATATGTCAGCCTGTAAACACCACTGTGTGACTCGCAAGTGTCCAACTATGGCCATATGAAAAGGTGGCAAGCCATGTCACAGAGGGTCTGACACTAACACCACTGCAATGACTGCAAATATCTGGGACAGGCATACACGGGATAGCGGTCATTTAGAAATATTCCTGCACATATCGCCGTACATCCGGAGGTATGGAAGTATCAACCTCACCTGCATACCATAGAGAAACCAATTAACAACGGCCCAAAGTAAATTCCCGTAACAGAAGTCTATTAATTGATAGCACTGTAATTAGGGAAGGGGCCCACACACACATATATATGGACTACATAGAAATGCAAGCCCCACAAAACTGTATATGCGAAGTACACCCGCCTACATCCCCCACACTGGAAACAATAGCAATACAGACGGTATTCACAGCACAAACATCCAGTTAGTCAATTACATCTGCTGAATCGTTAACATAACTTGTGAGAGACACATTTAAAGGCGCCATGCAAAATTGTATCCGTCGTATAACGGAACAAACGGTGATGTTACAGGTGTTTGCAATAGTCCGTTATCAGACAGGTGGGATGACAGGTATAGTCACAGGTAGAACCACATACTCAAGCCATCACACACACAATCCACAGGGGACATGACTCCAAAATACACTTGGCTCTACACATAGCAGTTGCAATTACACACAACAAAACACAATACAGGCCGTCTCCCCAAAGGTAGGGCAAATGGCCAACGCCCAAGTGGATAATTCAGTTATACCCCACTGTTGCCCCGTAATTGGCGAATGGAGTAGCTGCACAGCTGAAGTGCACGTAATTAGTCACACCAGAACACCAATTGGTGGCAGTAAACCACATGTTGCAGGTATTGACGTATATAAGGATGACTTGCCAGATATGCAAACTGTATGCTCATACCATAAAACAGTTTAAAGAGTGATACAGAACAGCAAGATAGAAACAAAATACCGGAACGATATCAAGGTATGTAGAACACTAACTGTATGCGTAGTATGTTCTGCATTAAGTTATGTCAGTGTATGCATAGTCTGGTTTGCAGTAATTATAAGTGTCCACCATGCATAAAGTGGGGAATGGTATTTATGTAGTGATGTCTTGCTGATCGTACTAATACTTGTAGAAGTTGTGCGTCCAGCAGTGGGCCCCAAGGTAAACAGCACAGACACCACAAGGGATGCAACATGATGGCTTTAAACAGAACAATGTTATACGACCTGCCGTCAGTGGCAGGGTATGTCCAATAAGTACGTGCCATAGCAGGGGATAGTATATGTGGATATACTGTAACAGTACGCATGTGTATGGGCATATAACGTCAATGACATGTCTAAGGTGGTCCCTCTGTGCAAGTATGCTTTGAATTATGGGATACCATGTAAAACATGTGTAATGTATAGTACAGTAGATTGATATGTCAGATATGCCACACAGAAGAACAGGCATATGATACATAACAAAGGTATTGTATAGTGATGTGAGTAGTATGTAATTAATTTATGTATAAACAGTTATGATGAAATAAATAATGTAATCCACTCTGTGCATTTGCAAAGGACGCAAACATTACTCCCATACTAGAATAGCAGAAGAGATATGACAGACAAACAAGAACATGATTGGCGTGTACAATAACAGGATACATATGGCCTGTAGTCACGGGACATTGTAATAGCGTGACAGCTAATCTAAATAGAAGGGCTATTCCAGTAACCATGCACAAAGGACATGTAATAGCTCCACAGGATCATAGTGGGGTACCATGCAGTCTGGCAAGTCTATGTGTAACAACAACTATAGTGTGCACACCAGTGGCATCTCTCTAGGGTAATGTCCTGTGAACAGAAGAGCCATGTGTAACCTGCATCTCTGAACAGTACAGCCACTGCAGTGATCCCTGACGTACATGCGTCCACCATCCACCAAGCGAGGTATCACGTGAACACTGCTACTGACTGTCCATGCGTGATGTACATAGGAATCTTGTCCCAAACATGGTGAGTGTCTGGTCTGGGAATACAACCCCCAAGCACATGCCACACACTGTCGCGTGTGTGCACATATTCATGAGCATCATGCTCATAGTGGCTATTGTTTATGTTGCGTATGTGGAGTATATCCAATAACATATTTGCAGACATGGGCCCTGTCTTTGCAGCAGAGGTCATCCCTGCGTATGTAGTCCACAAATGTGTACAGACGTGGTGTCTGTACATCAGCCACAAACTTTAGCTGTTGTAGCTCAATAAACGTCATGACGTTTTAATGTTGAGTTATGTAAAGCTGTTGTGCAAGGTACACCCTAAGCGGGGTGTTGTACTCATGGTTGTGTGTATAGGTCTGGTGTTCAGAGGTACAATTGGTGCCTATGTACCAGCTACACACCCAGTACAGACATGTGTGGACACGTAGGATATCCACGCCACAGTGGCAATGTGGTAATCACAGGAGTGTGTGTGACATATATGTGTTTTACAGACACGTACAATGCAACATGTATGTAGGGGACTAACACCAATGTGATAACCAGTGGGTGGATGGTGTACTGCAAAGGTGATGTTCATACCAAGTGTCATGCAGGTTGAGGCCATGATGTTCATATCGGTATCCGTCACAGTGACACCCATATGGATGGGGTCTGTATCAGCTGGTGGATCAACAATGGCGCTTGGTATGCAGTGGTCTGTAAAGCTAGGCAGGGAAGACCCCTCAGTGGTAGCCTGTACCTCAGGGAAGCATATACCGAACATGAGGGCCCCATGACTGAGGACTGTGGTATGCCAAGTGTAACTGGAATGCAGTATGTGATATGGTATGCCACCCTCTGTGTGTCTATCCTGTCCATTAGCCACTTTGCATAACATCCTGAGACATATGTTGTGATGTGCAGGTGGATGTGTATGTTGTCAATACCAGAATGGAGAACGGTGCTGAAAGGCAGCGAGAGGACAATGTAGGCTGTGTGGACCCCCGTGTCATCATCAACTACTCTGGTGACTGTATGAAAGGTATTCAACAGGTGTAGGAGGCATGCTGTGGCCCCAACAAGACCAACCCAGCTGGCATCAAAGGACCGGAGCACAACAAAGACTCAGCGAATGATGTCCATGATGATGTGCCCTATAGCCGTGCAGAACAGTCCAGTGAGGTGTGTAGGGCAATAGTCCCAGTCGTGCATTGTGGCACCACCTGTGTGGAGTGTAACTGTCGCTGTGTGCCAGTCAGGGACCACAATGTCTGGTACAAGGCCATTACTGAATATGTTGTCCCAGTGGGGAGACATGTCGTTCAGTGGTCTGTGGACATCACAGCCTGGGATTTTGTAGGGTGACAAGGGGCCAGTGTTCTAGGACATATAGAGTGCAGGTCAGTACTGTGTAGGTGTGACCGCAGGTACACCGCAATGTTCCTGCAAGGAATGTGGCCCCGTAGGGAGTGAGAGGGTGTAATGTTAGCATTGAAGCCATCAGACAGCATGTTGCCAACATTGCCTGTTACTGTCATGTTCCAGAGTGACAGTTGTATGTGTGAGTAGATGTGGGTATTGCATACAACTACTGACATACCACCATAATGCCTTGTGGTACATCTCGGAATATGTCGCAGTAATGTGTACGTAGCTAGTTATGGAGTATGTGATGAGGGATTCCGTGGCCCTACCGAGGCTGACCAGTGAGTTACCCCATCCATGGGAATGTACACCACTGTGCAACAGCCCCCACCTGTTGTTGTAAAGTATGTCCATGGAACCGCACCCCCAGAGTGTCGTCTGTTATCTGGTGTGTACCATCATGGCTCTGTGTGGAATAGCATGATCCATATTGTTGTGTATGTGCTAATGAAGTGCACTGGGGTATGTCTCAGCATTTGCATGTGCATTGTCCACCTGCACGTGTGTCATGACGTCAACTACCACTGTCATACGACATCTGTATTAGGTGTTGTAGTGCCCATCTACTGTGTATGCCGTGAAGTGTGTGGTGCCGGTATGTGGCTAACAAGGGTGAGTAGCATAGGTTCATAGGTTGGTTCATAGGTTGGTACTAGGCTATCAGCCCTAGGGCCTATACAAGCCTAGCCATAACAATTCCCTGGTTATTTCTTCCCACATTATTTACTTTCCTGGACCCCTGTCTAGCAGGGCGACTGACGTGATCCCTGTGTTGAATTTCCTTTCTCCCATCCAATCGTCAAGGTTCCTCTTGAAGAGGTCCAAAGAGGCACTCTGCTTTACATGTATGAGCAATCTATTCCAGAGTCTGGGGAGTCTCTGGGTCAGGAACCTATCCCTCCAGCATGTTTTGTTTATTGTGATGACAAGGTTTAGATCCCTGGAGCGTGTAGCTCTGAGGGACTGGGATTTCTTTAAGTGTAGCATGTCCAACAGCTCTGGGTTTGACATGGCCTTGTTTTTTAAGCAGAGATCGCCTCTGAGTAGACGATATGCGACAGAGTATAGCTGGAGTTTTTTAAGGCGGTCAGCATAGGGCATCTGCTTTAGGCCTGTGATTCTTTTAGTGAGGTATTTCTGAAGCCTTTCCAGTTGTTGCAGATGTCTTGAGAGGTACATACCAAATGGGGCGTTGTATTCTATAATGGGTCTAATGAGGGATGAGTACAGTGGGACAATGACCTCCTTTTTTCTGGATGAAAAGCCCTTCGTGATGAGGTGTGCCACATAGAAGGATTTCCTGACTGTTGTGGCGATGTGGTTATCGAAGGTGAGACCACTGTCCACCTGTGTCCCTAAGTCTCTTATCACACTTTCTGTGTTTAGTGTACTGCCACCTATATGGTAATTCATGGATACATGTTTTTTCCCAAAGGGGATAACAATACATTTCTTGGCATTGAGCTTGAGCCCATGGCTCTGGCACCAAGCATCTGTTTCTGTAAGGCCATTTTGTAGAGTATCCACATCATTTGGGGATTCAATAATGGCTCCCAGTTTGCAATCCTCTGCAAACTTTGTTAGCCAGAGTCCCTTAGTGTTGACCTGTACTTCAGAGAAGTAGATTGCCAAACAAGAGCAGCCCCAGGACTGAACCCTGAGGTACTCCACTTGTCACTTGTCTGGAGCTGGATTTGGAGTTGGCTACTTTTACAGTGTGGGTTCTATCAGTAAGCCATTTAGCAACCCATTGGGTGACATAGGGATTAATGCCCAACTTAGTAAGTTTATCTATGATTCCAGAGTGGGGGATGGTGTCAAAGGCCTTGGCAAGGTCTAGATAGGCTGTGTGGACCACCTTACCCTTGTCCATGGCTCTGGAGACTGATTCAAAGAAGTCAATCAGGTTTAGGAGACAAGATCGGCCCTTCACAAACCCAAACTGGGTGGGGTCCAGTGTTTGAAGGTTGCCAATGTCTTTGTTTATAAGTTCCATGATAATACACTCCATGGCCTCGCAGATAAGGCTTGTCAGACTGATGGGACGGTAGTTTCCGGGATCCAAGGTGGATCCCCTCTTGTGGATTGGGATAACTGTAGCTCTGCACCACTCAGTGGGCATGAAACCTGAGGTGAGGCTATGATTAAACATGACACTTAGGTGAGGTGCCAGTTCATATTGTAGTTCATGTAGTACACAGCCCGGGATGTCATCTGGTCCCATGGATGCTGTATTCTTGGCTTTAGAGAGTGCATTTTGTACCTGTGTGGCCATTATTACTGGAATTTGGCAATCTTCTGGTATTGAGATGGGCCATTTAGGGAGTGAGAGGGGGGTGAAGTTGGCACTGAATCGATCTGCCAGGATATTGGCAATATCCTTCAGATCAGTATATTTAATGCCATTCTGTTTTAGCTCAGAGCAGATCTGAGCATTGCCATTTAGATTCTTGACATAGTTATAGAATGCTTTGTGGTTGTCTTTGGAATCTTTGGCAATTTTATTTTCGTAACTAGCTTTGGAGGATTTTATGAGGCATCTCAGTTTCTTACTGAGGCTAGTAAGGGAGTTTTTTGCATCCTGAGATTTTCCTGTTTTCTGCAAAAGTTTCTTCCTTTTGTTGTAAAGTTTGTTTATGACAGGGGACCACCAGATTGGCTTCCTTTTTTTGGATGAGAGCATTTTGGTTCTATTTGGGATGGCACGATTCATGCATGAGTGGATGTGCTCGTACAGTGCCTTAGTGTAGGATTCAGCAGTTGAACTTTCAGTTCCCGTCTGCATGGGTGTCATGAAGTTTGTCACTTCTGACTTGAGTAGCATGAAGTTGGCTTTGGAGAAGTTTTTTATGGTGGTTTCTTTACTGGGGGTGGGGGTGGGGGTGGGATGTGGATGTTAAGGGTAATTAGCTTATGGTCAGACCTGACTAACGAGGGGTGACCATAGGTACGGAGCATTGATTTCTCATGTTGGTAATGACCAGGTCTAGGATATTGGAGCCCCTGGTGGGACTATGGATTAGTTGATCCAGGGCGTTGGAATTTATGAATTCCAAGAACCGTTGCACAAAGGTGTTGGGACATGAGTTGTTTTCCCAGTTAATGGCAGGGTAGTTAAAATCACCCAGTATTAGGGTGTTTGGTTCTATCTTAATATTTTCCAGTATGTTTAGAAAGGTGTAGTGAGAATCTTGGGGTATGGTGGGGGATCTGTAGCAAGCTACAATTTGGATTGCAGTCTTACCTAGTGTTATTTGCACTTGGAGAATTTCAGACACATTGTGTTGGCCAATGTTCGGATTCCACCAATGAGGGGATAACCCCAGGTGTGGAACAGCAGTCACATGTTGGTAGTGTCCATGTCAAGGATACTGTTGGTCTTGGAGGTGGTGTGTATGGGTCGAACCAGCCGAGCGGAGGTTATGACTCATGGACAGCATACACCTAATGTGTCGGTACATATGCGGCTATCACAGTTAAGTGTGGGTTACTGTCAGTCTCACATCAGTAGCAGCAGTATGAGCCCAACTGTCCAGTACACCATGAAATGAGGTCTGGTAACTGTGGGGTATGTTGAATCCGCAGCTGGTAATACTGTGCATAGCAGTTCCGGACACAGTTATTTGCACATGGAGCACCTGTGATGCATTGTGCTAAGTAACCAGCTGGGATGTGTGTACAACATAGTGGAATATGGGGACACCTCAGCCGTGGGTGTGCCAGTCCAGGTACGTGCCTGAGAGGTACGGTCTGTCTATAACCAGTCATTGCAGGTGTGCTCTGCAGAGCCAAGAGGCAGGTCCCACTCACTGCAGAGATATTGAAGTGGTGCAGTATCAGGTGTGAGCCAAGAGAGAGGTCCCAGTCACTGTAGAGATATTGAAGTGGTGCAGTATCAGGTGTGCCTTGCCTGCGTGCATCACAGAGGATGATGTCAAGCATTGTGTGACATGACCACATGTTTTGCTAGCCAGTTCCCGTTCTGGTGGTGACTGTTATTGGACACTGTGCAAGACAGGCAGTATAAAAGCAGCAAGAGTCCAACATGTGATCCGTACTCCCAGTGCTGACAGGTGCAGGTCAACTGTGCCACAGCATCATGTTGTTTGACCAGGTCTGTCAAAGTGGATGTATACCAGATGCCTGTGGAATGACAGCAGAAGCAAACTGTTGGGAGTGACACAGTCGCTTGTAGTACAGTGGTAACAGGTCCGGATGACCACAAAATTCTCCCCAGGGCTCAGACCACACCATCAGGGCTACAACACTGGTGGGCTATTGCATGTCCCTGCACACATAGTCTGTGCCCTGAGATACAACTTCAGTCACACAAACATGGAAAATGACAGTCACATCGTACCTGCTGAGTTGTGGCATGTGTGCATAGGTTATGTTGCAGAACCAGTTACTTGACAGCAGGATGTAAGTGACTATCGCCTTGTGTAGCCTGTTGAGTGGAACAGCAGTGTGACCGCTGACAGTCACCTCTGACAGGTGTGTTGTGTATGTTATGACACCCTATTGGCTGTATGTGATGGGCATACATGTCTGTGGGCTATAGGTTGGCGTGGTTGTGTTTGGCGATGTGGGCTGCCATTGGTGCCCACACAGAGTATGGAGGGGTACTGTACAAGGAGTCTCCGTATGTGTGGCCTGTGGTGGGGATCATGTGGGACTATGTGATGAGTGGGGTGTGTTGCCAATGTTGCACATCCCCACATGACTGTCAGGTGCAGTCAGGGTTGGTGACAGTATAACCCCCAACAGGGCTGCATATGTGCATCCCCCACAGGCTGTACTGTTGTATGTTGGGAGGTGTGCATTGACTGTGTACATGAGAATAGCTCTATTGCCACATGTTCAACACAGTCATCATAGTGACAGGCAATAGCACTGGTACGTGCCAGTGGGACATGCCTGTATATAAGTGGTACGTGCCAGGTGGACACGCCGTATAAACCACCATGTCTCACGAGATATGTGAGTGATGTATGTACGACAGCTGTTGTACTGTAAACAAGCTGGAAATGTATGGACAGACAGTGTACCTGTGAGGACTGGTGTGAAATGGGTGCTAAACTAAGCAGTAACTCATAACGTGCCAAGAAGCTCTGAACAAGTGCCGAGCATGCCCATACATTACAGATAGGGTGTTGGATAATATCAACCCACAAGTGTTGATGACAGTCATGATTGGTGGCACTGCATCAGAACACTGCCAGGTATGGTCTGCAAGTCCATGAACCATTATCAATGTAGATGTTAGCAGTACAGATGTACAAGACAGTATGGATGTTTGACTACAAATGCCTTTGTATGTCACAGGAGTGTTCTACTAGTGGCCTGTTGACAGACTCACAACTACTAAAGGTGCTACAGTGACATGTGCATATCACACAGTGTCAGCTACAGTAAACCAGGGTTAATGTGTTGTACCCCACCCGCATTGTAGCCCATACCACACAGACAAATGTCAGCCATCTGTGTATGTGAGGATGTGAATAGCCGTGATCTATGGGCAATAGTTTTCACAGTGTTGCGAACAACATATAGAATGGGCTGTGTGTGTGAGGTGTGTGACATATGTGCACATTCTGGTGGATGATATCAGCAATGACACCACTAGGGGAATACCCCTGTACCCATTAAGTAACACCTAGGCTGTGGTCAACATTATGGACACTGTGTTAGGGATGGTGTAGTGCAGTACACCTCCCTGAGCTGGAGACGTCTCCCTGGCCCTTTAGGTAGTCATCCGAGGTACCCATGATATGACAGGGTGGTATCCATGAGCACGGAGATCATTGGACAGGCATACACAGCACCTGTGTGACCAATATTGGAACACATATCACCCTCCAGGGGTAGGGCCCATGCGTGGATGGCCAATACCATCCTCCACAATACTCACCTCCAGTATGCAGCATGCTATCCACCTTGCATACAGACATATACCACACTATGCTGTTAGACATGCTACATGTCCATAGCCTGATCTGAAAGACATACGTCATGGACAACCACCGTCCTACGACTAGGATGGCCACATGCTGGACAGATCCCTGTGCCATACCTGTGACATACTCCTGCCATACCATGCAGCCCTGTCCACATAGCTGCACATATCATCATTGTCATACATGGTGGGATGGCCGTATGGTAGATGTAGTATCAACTATCTGGATCAGTAATGTGTCATTGATGCCCCTCGCCGTGGTGTAATGGGTGTTGGATACAGCTAGGAAACCCAGCCCATACATGCTATAGCTGATAACCTTACCTGCGAATGACGTCCGACTAGCCATTGTCCCCTGTCTATCACATGTGCAACACAGGCGATCCATGACAGGATGTTGAACAGCTGTACAGTGCAGTGTAGATGTCTATGGCAAAACAGATGCATGTACAGGTTTCCATGCATACTTGGTGCATTGTCACTGTCCAAGTCCAGTAAGGCTGTGTCTGTGTTGATATGTGACATATACACAGCATCAAGGTGAACAGCATTACCGTGGATACATCAGGCATCTGTAGATAGGTAAGAACACCAGTGCAGGCAAACAGACATGCCCACATGAAGACAGACATCACATGCAGTAGGAACACTAATGAGGTGACACACATATATGGGGATGATATCCAATGCATAATGGGTGTTACATGTGTGTGATACATACATGCCAGTCGTGTTAGTGTCATGTTGATTTGCAAAGATAACTGTGCAGATGTACTAGAAATGTATGTGCAGCAGTATCACTGTACATGTCTGTAAATGTGATCTGTCACCTTCATCATGTCTTACAGATAACGCCTCGTACACGCCTACCAGCATACAGATGACAGGAGGATGATATCATAATCCCGTACCTCCATGAGAACTATGAGGTGTTATTTAGCCATGTGCCACAGCATGCACAGCAGCAGGACAACCTGTGGCAGGATCTTTGCAGGATGGTCAATGAAGTGGGTGGCCACAACCGCACCTACCAGCAGGTGAGCAGACACTGCACGGACTTGATACATCATGCAAAACAGCGTGCCACTGCAATCGCCAGGGAACAAGGTGGAACAGGTGGTGGACCACCAACCCAGCCTCCACTCACACACACAGACGAGCTACTGGCCAGTCTGGGGACACCCTCAGAACAGCTCCCACAAACACTAGCTGCCATCGTGGAGGTGGGTGTCTCCCAACCAATGAGCTTGGAGTTGCCTGGTAAGTCAGTACTGAACATATGGCCAGTATATCCCATGTACATGCATTTGTAAGTGTACATCATGTAATGTAACAACATATGCAAGGTATGTGGACACACATGCTTCATGCTACATTATGCGACCTTGTGTATGCACTATACCTCTGAACTGTACAGGTATTTGCAGGATGTCCAGATGTCTGCCTCATATTGTCAGTGTGTTCCCCTTAATATCTGTCCCTTTCTGGCAAATAGCTGAGGAATGGAGTCATTAAATTATGACATACATTTGTGTTTACGACTGCACATTCCGTGTAAAAACCATGTGCATGCAAACCTATTAGTCTAGCAAATTTCTAAGTTTGTAAGAGCAATATGTCACAGTTGTCCCTATTTGTCCCCCATCATAGTAGGCTTTGTCCACATTTATTATTCTAAGAGGTTGAGAGGTATGGTATGCACACATGTGCTTACTATATGCTATTGTACAGGCAAATGTGTTAACTTGCACTGTGCACCCTGTGTCTGTCATACAGTCATGGATAATGTTCATACTGCTGTGTCACCCTATACAGGTACCTCTGGCATGCCGCACAGACAAGAGTCCATTGCAGGTGAGACTGTCATCGGTATCAGACATGTCAAAGCATAGATCTATTCGCCATGTGGCCAGTTAATACATGGATATACAGGTCGCATCACCCATCATCCACACAGGCCATCCATGTGCAATATATACAAATGAAATGACACACATACATGAAACTACAGTATTTGTCATTGCTACATGTGTGTCCAACTGTGCATACAACGGTGGAGGTGTTCTACAATGGAGGCATATGTACTATACAGTGGACCAAAATGTGTGGTACACAAACCAGTACCACACAGTGAGCAGTGATATGGGCAGACCACAGGCATCACCATTGTGTTATATGCCCCTGCAATGGGTTCACACATTGTGATGTTCCATCCGACATGTCTCAGATACATAGCGTTTTGGTTGCAATATTGTCACAATTTCCAATAACCCATACCCCACATACCACACATACACCTGTTGTCTGCATAGCCCTGTGGATGGTGACATATCCAACATCTATGGGTGTATGTCATACGGGACAACACAGACATGTGTGATAGATGGCCATCACATACATGACCAACACATGTGCACACATGGCCATGGGGGATGGCCAGAGACACGTAGCCACACAGTAGATGGGATGTGGATACACCCTGTCCCACTTTGTCCACACATGGTCCAATTACAGCCGTACTAGACCGATTGTACAGGTGATGTGGTACGCTGCACATCTTAAATGCCTGTGCACAGCTAGTGGAGGTGTCAGTGACGTGTACCTCATAAGATGTGTTGAACATGATGTCTGTGTCATAGCATGACGGTAGTCACCTTTACAGATTCCACTGACAGTGACACCAGGCCACAGATACTGTACTTTTCCCTTGCTGCCGTAGGACATCACTGTTAGCTGTGCACCTTGTGTGCGTGGTACATCAATGTCATGTGTGAAATGGTGACGTGACAGGTCCACTATGTGTGGACATGGTTGCCAGGCAGCTAACACTCTGTAGTCATCATGCAGGTGTGTCATCTGTATGTCCTCCAGTGACCTGTCACATGACACAGCATTGTTGGGTGTGTATACACCTCAGCATCGTAGGTCACAATCCACAGGTATGTCATGGGTATGCATGCAGTTCTGGATATGCAATGAGTACATATCATGCACTGTTTAGCAATATAGATGCCTCATGATGCCATGCAATGGCACAGTGTCTGTACTTCACACTGTACAGCAATATAGACAGCTCACAGTCCCCTACCATGCCCATGCACATTTGCTCAACATGCATTCTATCTGTAGGGCATATGGACAACACCGTAATGTGATACCCAGTACGATGCTGTACATGTGTCAGGACACCATTGTGTCAGGCATACATGCATGTTAATGCACACATCAGCAGATTACATGTCAAGGTCATGTCAGCCATGTGTACTGTTATCCTGTTCTGGTCCACATGGTGTATCACGGGGATGCATGCATACTACCATGATCGTGTGAATTGCATGGATAATGATATGACACCTGCCTGCTGTAGTGTGCATTCCGGGGGGTATGCTTACAAACACTATTGATGTCTGAGCTGCATGCTGCCAGCTGTATCACAAGCATGCTGCATGCGATCTGTCATATTAAATGCATGGTGTGTCAGTGTGTGTGTGTGTCAGTGTGTGTGTGTGTGTGTGTGTGTGTGTGTGTGTGTGTGTGTGTGTGTGTGTGTGTGTGTGTGTGTGTCAGTGTGTGTGTGTGTGTGTGTGTGTGTGTGTGTGTGTGTGTGTGTGTGTGTGTGTGTGTGTGTGTGTGTGTGTGTGTGTGTTTGTGTGTGTGTGTGTGTGTGTGTGTGTGTGTGTGTGTGTGTGTGTGTGTGTGTGTGTGTGTGTGTGTGTGTGTGTGTGTGTGTGTGTGTGTGTGTGTGTGTGTGTGTGTGTGTGTGTGTGTGTGTGTGTGTGTGTGTGTGTGTGTGTGTGTGTGTGTGTGTGTGTGTGTGTGTGTGTGTGTGTGTGTGTGTGTCTATTGTAATTTAGAGTCTTTCTTTGCATTCACAGGTGATGTAGGTGCGTTAGCCTCCTGTGGTCCATCTGATAGTGTCCCCACAGATGCTAGCAGTGATGAACATATGCATGAGGTACAGGCAGGGATGTCAGGGGCTGAATCTGTGCCAACGGTTGCCATCCCAGCTATGTCCCCCTCTTCCCCACACACAGTTCAGCTGCCAACACATACCGCATCAACAGTGGCCATAGAGGAAGGACAGTCAGCGTCTGTTTGCGTTGAACAGGAATGTGTGGTGGCTACAGAAGGTGTGTCTCCACACCATGGTGGCAGTGTACTGACTGCAGATGTGCCAAACAGGCATGTGGCTGGTGTTGCTCGTAGGAGGACCTCTGGCAGACATGCACCTGCAGGACATAGCACAGCAGCTGGATTCACCAGACGCATGTTCCAGACTGTAATGGCAGCACAGGCACGTGCCAAACGCAGAACAGAGAAGGGCAGAGGCTGCAGAGGGCTGCTACCAGTACCCTAAACAACAACATCCAGGCATTGGCAGGTGCTCAACGGCAGATTGCTGATGTTCTGAACAGGCGATTGGGTGTCATGGTCAGAATCCTTGACCGTGGCATGGCAATCCGTGAGCATGAGCTGTCTGTGCTGGAACATCTGGTAGGGGAGAGGCGTAGGCCACGTGGAAGTATGCCAGCTACACCACCTAGTGCAGGTCAACATTAGCGTGCCACCTCACATGGCCACTCCCATAGTGTCAGTAGCAGTAGCAGTGCAGCTGGTGCTGCGCTGTCCACACCAGGACACAGCAGGCCACGTGGACATGGACCTGGATGTTCCCGGTGGGGACACGGTTCCAGTGGCCATGTGTTGTCGGACAGTAGCCATTCTGTACCTCTGTCTGGTAGTGCCCGTGCAACCCCTGGCAGGCACAGGACACATGGCAGTGGCCGGTCACAGTGAGCTGTACAACCTGGTCTGTACAATCTGGAGCTGTCGATAATACCCTTATGTAGGCCTCACAAATGACAGAACTGTGTGCACACATACATGCACGCAGCAAACACAACTGTAGGGCTCCACAACACCCACATGCATACGGAACAGACATGTCCAATCAAATCACCGACCCTTACCCACACAAATGATGTCATCCATTGGTGCAGCCTATGCCCCTGGCAAACAGTATCACCCTGTGCATATGATGAAGCCTGTGCTGCATCCCTGTCATCCACACCATCGGTGCAGGGATATGCTCAAATGGTCTGATGCACAGGGTGAATTGAATAATGAGAGGTGTATCTAACATTACTTGTGTATGCATATTGAGGGATGTGTATGTTGCATTGGTTGTGTGTGAATATTGTGAGATGTGTATGTGACATTGGTGGTGTACTGTCGACATGCACCAGTCATACCATGTAGTCCAGGTGCAGCATGCATTGTGATATGTTCACAGTATGTGTCTCGGTTACAACAGTAACAGCATGTTGGAAATGATGCCCTGGTTCCCTCCTATGGTGTACTGGCATGTGCCTACAGGTAGCAGTGTTTGCAGTCCCCCATGTGTAACTGTGGATTACTCACAGGCATGTATGGCAATATAAGCATGCTAAACGTACCCTCAACCTGACTGTTGGAAAGTCGAACATGACACAGATGTCCACACATATACTGCATCTAAAGCATGTAGTCAGTTGAACAGGCTACAGCGGACAGAGACTTGACATACATACCAGGAAACATTACAGGTATGTTGACATGGTGCAGGGGTTGTACACAGCGGTCTGGCCAATGATGACATTTGAGGCCACTTGATAGCATGAGGCCACACTGTGTAGCAGTAATACCTGTCACGGTACAGGAACATGGCCACAGTCACGGGGTCTACAGCACTATAACACACACCCCATAGTGTTGAGGTGTGGACCCTTGCCTATGTGGTCATCACCCTCGCAGTACTTTGCACCCACATGATGTGGCACAGAGAAGGAACATGCACAGGTAGCCAGTACGGCTGGGACCGATGGCATCAACAGGGTAGTAGACTGCATCACCATGAGGGGTTAGTCACCATGAGGGGTCAGTGATCCTGTTTTCACTGTATGGTAGCATACACCCTCACACCAAGCACCAGACAGCCATACATACGTACATACACACACACACTGTGGTGACCAGAAATGTGTGTACAGATAGCCGATGTGTGTGATGCACCACACCTGCCGATGTCATGCTTTCCACACTGCAGTATCTACAGATCTCTACAATGGTGTACAGGGATGTGTAACAACTGGGATGTAATCCCCACCATATGTGGCATATGTGGTCACACAAGTGGACACACATGACAGTGCTGGGAATGATACACCTGCCACATAATGAGACATTTGATAGACATGCAGCGGTATTGTCTGCATTATGTGTACCAACGCTATGTCTGGCAATTGTGTTGCTATATGCACACGGGAGGATGTAAGTGTTACAGGTGTCACATGACATACAGTTGGTAACACCTGACCGCTGTGTATGCATTATGTCATCACCGTCAAGTAACAGTGACATAGCGTACTGTTTGCACATGGCATGGTAGGATGGCGTGTGACACACCTGTGAGCCATCCCCGGCACACATACATCTACACAGGTGGATCACCACTTTATGTACACACATTCCTCCATACATGATGTACAACCAACCGGACTGTCTGTATGTCACCATATACAGGTGTCAATGATGGGGCTGCATTGCGACTGCATGTTGTAGTTATGCGCAGCTGTGTTACGGACATTGGCCACTGCACATGCATGGTTGCTGCATGCACAGTACAGATTGTACATGTGTGTTGGTCCTACATGTGTCTCCTGTAGCCGTGTTTGTATGCATTGCTATTGGTGGACATGTGTGTTGACATACATAACACATGGACTGTGGTATGATATCACGGATGACATGGGTGACTACTACAGGGGAATGTGTCCTCAGTCAACATTGCTACCTCCTGTACTGTGAGCATTCAACAGACATGGACCCACCTTCCATTTGCGTGTGTATGACTGCTTAGGCCACTGTTCTGCATGGGGGACAGCAAAGGCAAAGCTATGTACATATGTGTTGTGTGTGTGCGGTCCATGCACACATCCACTACAATCACATGTATGACATATCCAAACATGTGTGTTCGTTGGTGTACAGCAACACTCATCTGTCACAGCTGTGTAAGTCCCGGGGCCCCTGGTATGTCTTGAGCGGACCTGGTCATGTATAGTGGTATCATTGCAATGCATAACACCTGTTGGAACCCTGTTGGTACATGTGTACTCTGCACAGTTGCTGTAGACCTCTGTACAGTCCACTGGTCATGTGTCAAACGGTGTTGTGGTAATGTATGACTGTGTATTGCTGCAGCAATGACATGGTGATGTCTTGAGGGCTACAGTGTAGACTGCAGTGTGTACATCTGTGATCTGCACCTGTGACAGCTGTGATGGCAGCTGAGTGTGTACTGGTCACTGCATGTGTGTGACTGCCCTGTGCGTGGGGACAGTTATACCTTACTGTGCCCTTCCATGTTTAGACTCCGTCTGCATGCAGGACAGCCTACCCTGTGCATGGGGACAGTTATACCTTACTGTGCCCTTCCGTGTTTAGACTCCATCTGCATGCAAGACAGCCCTTTGCAACTGCTAAGTGTGTGAGCATGCCCAGTACGCTGTTGTGTAGATGGACACACAGGACAGTCCAAACTGAGCCCTTGCATGTTGAGACTCTGTCTGCATGCAAGATGGCCCTTTGCAACTGCTAAGTGTGTGAGCATGCCCAGTACGCTGTTGTGTAGATCGACACACAGTACAGTCCAAACGGACGTGTATTACTAAGCGTGTGGCCATGGCCAGTGACACTTTGTGTCGGTGATGTCCCTCTGTGCATGGGCATGGCCGTTGACATCCTGTATAGCCATGGTGGTCATCCAGGCAACAGATGTCCATTTTCAACGTCACGATGGATGCCTACCGAGTACACACTTGTTGACTATCTTGAAGGGTGTACTGTCTGTGACATGTCCCATGTCTATGTCTTGTTGTTGTAGTGCTCCGTAAATCTTGCGTTGCCGCAATCACACCACTGCCTTGTGTTTGTCTACGTCTACTATGGGACAGTAATATGTCTGTATGCTTTCAGACTGATCACTCTCTATACAATCCCTGTTGGCATCCTTGTCTTTGCGGATGATGACACGTGCCTAGAAATATGCCTCTGGGACTGCTGTGTTTAGTAATCTCAGTAGCGCATTCTGTAAATGCGTCATGCTGTAGTGTGATAGGGTAGTTAGGTGTATGTTCGACTCCCAGCCCTGCCAAGTGTGTGTATGTGTGCCCGCACCCATTCTCTCATCCGCCCGGGGACTCAGTCATGCTTTTAGATGCCTCACACCACAGATATTTCCTACCGACATCTTTGCCTTTGCAGATGATGACATGTGCCTAGACGTATGCCTCTGGGACTGCTGTGTTTAGTAATCTCGGTAGCGCATTCTGTAAATGCTTCATGCTGTAGTGTGATAGGGTAGCTAGGTGTATGTTCGACTCCCAGCTATGCCAAGTGTGTGTGTGTGTGTGTGTGCGAGCGCACGCATGCTCACATCCTCCTGGGGACTCAGTCATGCTTTTAGACGCCTCACACCACAGATATTTCCTACCAACGTCTTTGCCTTTGTGGATGATGACACGTGCCTAGAAGTATGCCTCTCAGACTGCTGTGTTTAGTAATCTCGGTAGAGCGTTCTGTAAATGCATCATGCTGTAGTGTGATAGGGTAGTTAGGCGTATGTTCGACTCCCAGCCCTGCCAAGTGTGTGTGTGTGCGTGCATGCTCCCATCTGCCTGGGGACTCAGTCATGCTTTTAGACGCCTCACACCACAGATATTTCCTACCGACGTCTTTGCCTTTGTGGATGATGACACGCACCTAGAAGTATGCCTCTGGGACTGCTGTGCAGAGTAATCTTGGTAGCGCGTTCTGTAAATGCATCATGCTGTGGTGTGATAGGGTAGTTAGGTGTATGTTCGACTCCCAGCCCTGCCAAGTGTGTGTGTGCGTTTCCAGCTGCATGACAACAGTACATTGCTTTTACAATATTCACTCTCCATAACATCCGTGCAGCGCTATGCCTTTGATGCTGCTGTCTGCAGGCTAGGCATATGCCTGTGTGAATGCTGTGATCTACTAATCACGGTAGTGCATTTTGTAACTGCGTAATGCTGTTGTGTGGTACAGTGGTTACGTTTGTGTTCTGCTCCCAACCCTGCCACGTGTGTTTTGTGTGTGTGTGTGTGTGTGTGTGTGTGTGTGTGTGTGTGTGTGTGTGTGTGTCTATCTACATATATAAATATATATATATATATATATATATATATATATATATATATATATATATTGTATATAGATATGTATGTTGGGATTATCACTCTTGAATGTGCTGCATTATCTGTACGTGATCACCTTGGATGTATGTACATCTGCTATGGCTCTGTGATAGTGCACATACTGTGTGCTGTAGTGATCGTGGGTTATACTTGTGTAGTGACCGGTTATTGTGTTGCTGGGTATTACACGGGCATTGCAAACAATGTTAGTACAGCACCTTTGAATGGTTGTATGCACATCTCAACAACAGTCAGCAGTGGTTATTACTTTGGAGGGTGAGTATGGCTCATATCCATATGTAGTAACTGACAATTCTATGCAACTCAAGTTAACATTACAGGCTCACATTTATCCACAGGTTGTGGTACAGATCCCAGGACTGTATGTGTACACATTGACAGGTGCAGGACTGGGTTAGTGTTGGATGCATGGAGGGGTGTCCATAGCCAGTAATGGCGATCTCTACAGCCTGGCAGGTACGGTCTGTGACTGTCCCACAACCTCCTGTATATGGCTGACACATGCTGTACCTGTGTATATGCTGACACACACACTTACCACAAACAGCTAGGGCTACCACATACACAAACCCATTGCATCACCATTGTGCCATGCAATAACCGTTGTCCCTCACACACACACACATATGTGTAAATTGGATGGCTCAATGACAGCTCTGGAAATGTAACACCACACCCTGTGCATATGATGTCACCTGTGCCACCACCTGTGATGTGTAACATTGATGCAGGATCAGACTAACCTGGTGTTGATGCACACGGTGGCTTTATTTCACTGTATTGATATTAGAATGCTGATAACACAAAGTGTGTTACTTCCAGGTGTATATCAGCAGGCATGATGCATTGCAGCTATGACCATCAATGTAGCATAGTTTACAGCACTGTTAATTCTGATGATGTATTCTCCATCCATGTGCCATTTCACTGATGTGTGTAGTATTGGCAGCATGTGTGTCTGAGTGTGCAGTATGTGTGTGATGTGTGTAGTACACATGTATACATGCTTACAAACATGTACACAGGCATACACGACATTACACGGGCTTCACCATTCGTACACTAGCTTTCTCGCTCTTCAACACATGCACACAGGCTAACACGCGCACACACATGCTTACTCGGGCTTACTGGCGCGCATGGGAGTGGACACACTGTGGGCAGGTTTGCAGGTCACATCGGTGGTATCCATGGCGTACACCATCAGTCTCCTGACTTTCCCTAGGGATAGCTCATAACACGCCTCTTCCACTGAGTACTGACAGCAAACATGTGACACTGCTCTGGTGACATTACAGTGTTTTATACATACACACTCATGTTGTCACCTATCTTCTACTCTAATAGTCCCCTCATCCTACACTACACTGTAGAGGCTTGGCCCATATGGCATGACATGTTGCGATTCACTATCCTCAGCCTTACTTGCATCAGATTGCCTACAAATGCTTCGTTACATCTCTGACAAAACGCTTCCACACACAACAACCAGTACGCAGTAGCCATGTTGTCTCCAGCTTGCCATTCATCTGTATGGCGTACTAACATCTAACTAAACCTACATTTTGTATGTATATTATACATATTTGACTTGTTTTGAAGCGCAGTGTATTCTCGTGGCGCTGCGCTACACTAGGCTTCCACACCGGAGATCGGCGGAGGACAACTACAGTTTTATTGATATCCAATAGACAATAATGCCACTGGCCTTAGATTTGGACATTGGCATGCTTCTTCGACTGTATTCATACTGTATTTGCAGCTGTCATTGCTCCATTTAGCAACATGCAGAACGTTAGTCGCCTAACATCCGGGTACATTTCTGCACATAACTCTGCTCTTGCATGGACAGCTTACTGTTTCATGTATCACATATTTACATCATTTGCATAGCTTTCACATACAAATGGGGTATGTTGCATATCCCAACATTGTCCGTGCAATGTTTGTGTTACCGGTGGTCTTGCACGCCCCTACAGGTGTTTGCTGAATAGCTTGGCAGTCATCTTTCCTTGCTGTACTCTCACTCTACTCATACATGCTGGAGGCTTCGTATATCATGGCCTAGGATTTGCTGTGTGCTATGTCTATTTGTGGTGTATGCATGGCTGTGGGTATGTCCCACTGTCATCATTTGTAAAGGTGACAGCCCTATAGGTACTTCATGTAGACTGCTGTGTCATTTGACATGTCAGCACATACCTGCGGCCAATACTGAACTTCCTACTGCAGCGCTTTTCATACCTTCTGAGTTATCTTGCAGTCGATAATGCTGTTTCCTCAGACATGTATCTGTTTCTGATCATACCTCTCAACCTTCTGGAGCAAAAAATCTGGACAAAGCCCAACATGATGGGGGGACAAATAGGGGCAGATTTTAAATATTGCTCTTACAAACGTAGATAGTTGACAGAATAATAGGTTTTGCATTAGTATGACTTTTCTGAAGGATTTGGGGTCTTAAACTCAAATGTTTGTCATTATTTAATGACTTCAGTTCTCAGGTATTTGCCAGAAAGTTACAGATTGTAAGAGGAACACACCAAACATATGAGGCAAACATCTGCACATTCTGCGAAAATCTGTACAGTTGCGAGGTATGTTTCTGATACAGGATATCAATTTTCTTACACCAATACACACAATATATGGCGGCATTACAGGCCAGATGCCATTACATTCCTATTGCAGGACACACCCACCCAGAGGGTTGTATTCCTCACAAAGGCCAACAGGTGCTTATCCACACTAATTATTCTATCATATACCTTATGTGTACGCCGGTATTTATGCTTTCCGTCAGTGGCAGAGCTCACGTATGAGTATGGGGGACTGGACACTGTATCGGTGACACTGCATGACACCCTGAGGGACAGATGTCTTTTGAGTCTATTAACCTTCCACATTGACTTTCACAGGGCATACGTTGTCATTCACATTTGTCGAAGTACATGCTTTTGACTTGTACATGTTTTGTCATTTGTCCTGACATCTTTCTTCTCACCTGTCCACCTAGTATCACTAGTTCTGTACATTTATTTAGGACGGGTTACCTTCATACCTCTCACCTGTACACATTATGGGTAAACACCCCGAGTTTGACCTATGATTTTGTTACATTTTTCATAATAATGTGCCTTTCTGGTAAATTACTGGCAAGGCATGACAGACTGTGAGGTTAGATAATAATGACTGACATTTCTATTTCATGATTACTAACCCTCATAACATTCGTATTCCTGACTATGCCATTATTTTATCAACATTCTGACTTTGTCTGGGGTATATTTAATATAGTCCCTATTTGTATTTCATGTACTATGCATTAGTCCAGCTGTCTTATTCTGAAAGTTTGGCAAGTATGGTTACCATCTTGGTCATACGCATGTCCATCTATGATAATCACCTACATGACACTGATATAGGTCTCTACGTCTTCCCCCAATGGTTTACACAATATCCAGCAGATGGGTTGAACCTTTTTGGAGAATATAGGCGTGTGCTATACCCACATAGGTATATTGATCACTCCCATGGGGCGGACTTAATAGATCTGTGCCAACCAACACCTAGGCCCATTTCTGCATACCCATGATTCCCATACCTGACACCCCTCCACAGTACCCATTAGACATGTTTAATGTGAGCGATAATAAAGTGTGAAGACACTTCTAAGCACTCCCTACTCTCCAGATATCAGTTCGTATGTCATACATTCTATCGACCCATGTGTTATTACCCTTGCACCTGCTACAGCTGCATGTACAGCTATATCGTAGTTGCAGCTGTGACTTCTTTTGTGCTGATGATGGTTCGCACTTCGTACGGGATCAATTTTTGGGGTCCTGCAAAGGACACCTATATTCATGTTTAAAGTGTAGAACTTGCAGGCCTGTCACACTGGTACTTTCTGGGCAATGGTTTGGAAAGCAGCAGTGTATTCACCTTTCATGCATGTCTGTCTGTCTATCCATAATAGCTATACCGTGACCTATTTATGTACATGTGTCATATGTACAGGGACATATGTTTGTTGTGCATATATCTATTCATGTATCGTGTGTGTATAGATATATATGTACATATATACATATGTCTGTACATTCCTCATTTCATAATTTGCTTTGGTTTAAGTCTGTGGATATATGTGTATATATATATCCATATCATGCCTTTCAACTGTACAGATTTTCGCTGAATGTACAGCTGTTTGCCTCTTATCTTTGGTCCATTTTTCATAACCTTGTGTCTATCTGGCAATTTAGTGGCATATCATTAAAGACTGATGTTGGTAAATAATGACAAGCATTTCAGGTTACGACTTCCTACCCTTCAGAGAATCCACGATAGTGACACACCTGTTATTCTATCCACTTTCTATGTTTGTTAGGGCAATATCTGGGGATTTTCCCTATTTGTACCAGTTGTTTTCATGGCTTTGTCTGGTTTCATACTTTACGGGGTTAACAGGTATAAGCCATGTATATATAACGTGGGGAAAACAGCATTCATTTGCTATGCTGTGAGCGGATTACACACGCGCAGGCGCACTTGCATATCCTTATTGTGGGTTACATATGTTTAATAGATATTTGTGCTTACATGGCCTTTCATAATTCTGACCGTAACAATTACATATCTGTATTCCAGTTTACAGACTGATGCGAAACACACGTTCACCTTTACATATTTAAATATGTGTACAGCATGAACGCATTCATTACACTTTAAAGTTATATGTGCAGTGGTCATAGGTCAACCGGGACTGCATTCATGTTGGCCGGATGCCGGAACCATTATTCTATTGGTGTTCTGCCTCATTGATATGCATACCCATAGTACTTAGCTACATCAACATATGCCTCACCGCTTCACTTACAACACAGGCATCCATTCTCCTGCTGGGAAAAATGCGGTACTACATATTACACATTCCCTATTGCCTACTGCTGTGGACCCCAGCTGCATTGTTAATCACTCCAAGGATATGCAGAACACCAAGGCATATAGTCCTGGCACATACAGGTCTTTGATTGTCAGAGTGTTCATGTAGTGATCTGGGTTTAGGCTTGTCCACCTGGTGAACGGAACTTTCCTGGCCGAGTTCAAATATCAGACGAAGCATATGGACAGGGAGTTTCTCCCTATTATGAATTTTTACCTGTGTTTATAGACACAGGTGTTTGGGCACCTGTCAGCAGCTTATTCTGTTGGCAATACGTATTATGGGTGGGGTTGTTACAGTCCATACTCCACGGTGAGGGGTGTTCCCATTGACATTTGACTATTAGCTGTATTCAGTCATATGGAGATTATTATTTTGGACATGAAGTGACTACAGGTATGCAGTTGTACATTACACAAATATGAAGGGTTGTTACTGTAAATATGTATGGACCATACCACTCAACTTCTTAGAGCACCAAATCTGTGCAAAACCTACATGATGGGGGGACAAATAGGGACACATTTTAACTATTGCTCTTACAAGCTTAGAACGTTGATAGAATACTAGGTTTTGCATTAGCATGACTTTTCTAATGGATGTGGAGTCTTAAACTCAAAATATTTCTCATTATTTAGTGACATCAATCCTCAGCTATTTACCAGACAGGTGCAGATTGTCAGAGGCACACAACAACAATATGAGGCAAAACTCTGGTCATTCTGCGAATATCTGGACAGTTGATTGGTATGGTACGGACCTCTGTAATACGCTGTTGTGTTCTGGCACAGCAGTAGCTCATCATTAAAGACTGAAGTCAGAACGTGCTGACAGACAGTTGGGTTTCAGACTTCATATTCTGGACATTAATGCCAATGTGCAAACTGTTATTCTATCATATTTCTATGTTTCTAAGAGCTATCTTTACAAATTGTCCCTGCTTTTGGACCTTTGTCTCACTTGTATTCATGGCTCTGTCCAGATATCTTGCTCACACAGGTTGACAGGTATGGTCGGTCACGCCTGCACACAGTCAGTGTCCCTCATACTTGATCAGGGTTATCCTGTTTACATCAGTGTCTTCCTCACCCTCATGCCATTTGCCACTATGCAAATGTGTGCATTATATTCTCCCTCCTATTCGTGTCGGGACACGTGCATCACGGGAAGGTATTTTATCCTGGGTGGTAGGTTATGCATGACCACTTAGGGCTGGACAGTGTCATGAACCTCTACTGCACATTCTGACTTGTGTCCAGATATCTACAGGATTGGACATCATGTCGTCATACCCATTCTACTATTTACACAGGTTGGTTTTCCCATGAGGGATATCCCAAAAATTGGACAAGACCAAAACAAGTCAGATACCGAAGATTTTTGTGGCTTTATGAAAATGTGCAGGAGGTTTTACATGCAGGGGATACATGGTTTGCAATCCTGACACTGCCTAGTGTGACAATACCTACTACATATGCATAGGGGTCACTGTGTGTAGCAGTGTCTGCAACGAACCAGTAGGCCAAGTACGGCTGGATTTGGTGGATGTTCTGGTATGGAGATGGGTTGTGTGATGTGGAGGGTATGTTGGGTAGGCCATTATGCATCCAGGTGTGTTGCATTTTTTATGGCCAGTTCGATCAGGACCCATCTGTGGGTATGTGACGATGACATATCTATACATTTGTATCGCACATTTCCATATTCATATATTTGTGGGATTGTGTTCTACACTATGGCCTGTCTGCTTGTCTTGCAGCTGTTTCTACATGTGTTTGTGTTTCTTTCCACTTCACCCGCTGCCCCGTTGTACACCTTCGGTTCACCTTTTCTGCATATGACACAGTATCGCCTTTGAGGATTTTACCATTACCCACCCACCCCTCACATGCAAATTCATCACACCCCGTAGATCACTACTTTGGTTGTTGGCCCATGACACGGCCAGAGTAACACATTGACTACCCTACATGTGTCAGGTACCTTTATAGTTGTATGGACTACCCTGCCATGTTCACTTTCTACATTGAATACCTCATGCACATAGATACATGCCCATACTTCACTTTCATTACTTGGTTGGTATACCCGAGTACTACCTGTTCAACTGTGTCACATACAAGTTCGGATTATACCACTGACTTCCGGATTTTGCCAGCCTGTTGTACTCATTGGTAGGATGGCACCTTTTCCTATGTCCAAGCTATTCCTTACACATATCCGACTGTTGTGGACAATGCCTCCCCACAGTCAACGGTTGTGTTTTCACCTTTTCAATTGGCCACAGTGTGACATTTGCGGTGAACACAGCACATTTTACAGGCCGACACATACCCACGGTCCGTTCAGCAGATAGAACTTACAGTTCTTGCCTATATCTAAGCTTATTCTTGTAGCATTTTAGTGTCTTATTCTGTTTCTTATGACATTTACGTAATATACTTACAGAGAAAAACTGTTTAATGCAACTATTACATGATGTCTACAGAATAATTATGTCCTATAATCTCTGGACATTTGCCATTTTTACAGGTTTGTGTCAGGACACATCTGCCCACAGAGGGGCTGTCGCTCGCAAAGTGGGACAGGTGGTAATCTTAGTCGACGGTACGGATCATACTGTTCCTTTCGGCCTACATGTGTCCTTATTGTTGTAGCTGTTTATATGCTCCTTCTGTTTCGTTTACATGCGTATTCTATTTCCTATCACATTTGGTATGTGAAATACGGACATACCTTTTGTATGTGACTATTACATGCCTTGTGGGATATGATTCGGACATACGGTCACTACATATATCTACATTTCTCCTCGTGTATTTTTTTATGGACACATCTGCACAGCTATGTACCCTCCCTCACATTATGGGTCAGCTGGTGACCCTCTCCATTGGGCTGGACGTATCTACTGGCAACGCGCTAACATATGATACATTTCACTTCCACATGGTATAGCTATCAACACTACGTTGAACTACGGGCACACGGTTTTCATGTCATTTGTTCATGGGTAGGGGCCCATTATTCCCTACCGTGCATTTGTGTTTGCTTCTTCATTTTCTGTTCGCAGGGACTATCTTGCATGCTTTGCATACGTTTCAGTATCCACGGACACTGATAGGTGCGATTACTTTTGCAGGCCGAATATAATATTCAGCAGTTTAGGTTGCTCATCGACAGCCGACATTGACATGCCTCCATGCGCAACTTCGATACGCACCATGCACTCGCGCACGTTTCCTATGCATGTGGCTGTGGTGGCTGAGCGCCTTCATTAATATGCATATGGTGCGACTACTCCATATATACGCTGCACGGCAGGCACAAGCCTTACACCGGCCTTGCACCGAGCTTCTTGAATCCCGGGGAATGTTTTAACATAGATTGACTTCATTAGGTAGTTGAATACCCTTCATAATGACCTATATACTGGTATATATACCAGTAGTGGTATCAGTGAGAAGAGAGTATGGTTAAATTCTTGGAGCCCATAGAAAACAAAAGCAAATTGCTATTTTTTAGAGAAAGAAAATAATTTTTTCTTAATTCTGATAGAGAGGTTAGCTTAAATGTTTTTTTTTGGGGGGGAGGGGGCGGTTACTGTGGGGCCTACTATGGCAAAGTCATGGCCAGAAGTCAAGTGAGGTTTGCAGGATGGCATAGTATAGGTACATCATTAACAGGACTGGAGACCATATAGAGGGTTATGATCAGGTCTCCGATCGTAATAACATTATGATGTATACAAAACATGAATGCCAAGAAATTTACCTTGAGAGCTAAACTCAAAAGGTGAATCTTGATGTTCATGTCGAGAATGCATAATAATGGGTTATGATTGGCTAGACCTGATCATAACTCTTAATAGTGCATGAAGTTTTATCTACTGAATGTACTAATAGTTACAGAGAAAAGCCAAATGTATTTACTGGCTTTAAAGCCAGAAAAGCACCAATAGAGTGTTGTTTCATAGACAGCAAGTGAACATGATTGGAGGAAAAGTCAGGGACAGTCTTTAAATGCTACCCTGATGTAAATAAGTTTCTTACTGCCATCTATAAACTTTCATCAATATACGAGGAAACATATTCAGTGACTGCTTAGAGTTAAGGAATGTCCCTTTACTGATACTGGACAATAACAGGGCTTAACGTGTATGTAATAAGGGCCTCTGGCTCACCAAGTTTGCAGATGACTGCAAATTGGGAGGTATTATAGATTTCTCCAAAGACACTAACATCCTACAAGAGGGTCTAACTCAGACAAATGACAGTTGCCAAAGTCACAGATTAAAATCGTATTGCCAAAAAGTGAATTATTGTGCTTTTTAGGAAAAAGTCCGCCCAGATTAATTACTCCATCTATAAGACACACATAAGAGATGACCCAGTAGTTAGGGATCTGGGAAAATATATAAACAGTAATCTGGCTATTGACCAGCATGTAGCCAAGGCAGTAAGAAATTCATTCTATGTCACTCAACAAGTAAGGGTATGACATCCAGGACCAAGCAGTTTATAGCATCACTTTACTCATATATTATCAGACCCATCACTGAGTACAATGCCCCTTTTAGCATGTACCTGACCAGGAATATGCAATTGTTGGAATTCCCACAGAGGTTCCTCACCAAGATGCTTCAGGGTATTAACACATTGTCCTGTACAGATTGCATTAAGGCCTTATCTCTATACCCAGCCTCCTACATGTTACTGAGAGGAAATCTATGCCTGGCATATAAGGCATCCTCAAATCCAGTCCTGATTGATCTTTTGTACATCCACAAAACAAATAGCCCCAGAATCACTAGATCTGAGAATTTAAACTTTGCTTGTGGCATAAACAGAACATGCTGGTGAGACAGATATGTGTCTCATAGTATTCCCACAGTCTGGAATAGGGTTCCAATGCTATGAAGCAGAGTCCATCCATAACTCTATTCATATAACCTTGGCCACTGTGGGGGAAATTGAAAATCCTCCCAGTCTGGCCCGCATGTCTCTGATAGATAATATTCACATTTGTCTCCAACATACCTCCCACACTACAAGCTTTAGAAACCTCCTATCTAACATTCCAACCACACTACAACCTTTAGCAATCTCCTAACTAACATACCCACCCTTCACTACAACTTGTAGCAACCTCCTAACATTCCACCCACACTACAACCTTTAGCAACCTCCTAACTAATACACCTCTCCAAAACCTATGTTACATGGGGACACAATTGGGTTGAATTGGGTTGTGTGGATAGGCTTATAAAGGCCCTAGTGGTTATTACCCTAGTATACACCTGTGAACATATGAACAAATGTTAAACACCTCTGAAAGTGTGTTATGGTTGGATCTTGCTACCAAACAGCAGGGTCTTGCTATAGAAGTACATAAAAGGTTTATCTTTTTTTTTCCAATTTTGGAACATAACCACTGTGCTCCATGCACTACAAATGGTTTCAGACTATGTTAAGTATAAGGATAGTTGAGATGGAGTAAGTTTTATTTAATGGGTAAGTTTTTTGTATGGAAGGTAAAAATACTTGATCAGAAGATTCATAAGACATACAATACATGCATAACAGGGAAAACAGTGATATTCACTTGGTGGGATGAGGGGGATAGATCAACAAATATGATTACAAAGTGTTTCCAGGTTGGATAGCTTGTCTTTGGGGAAATATGCAATATGCATATCTAATAAGATTTATGCTTTATTATTGGAAGTTACTATGGCATGCTAGCATTTTGTCTACACCAAGTTGTTTTTAGTATAATAGTATGTATGGTCTATTTGCATAGCTGCACCTTGTTCACTAATGTTATTCATGTAAATGTGTTGTATGTAGACAGCTCATACTGGTGTCTAATTATTTCTATATAATTGTGCTGTTACTGGTGGATAGAATCACATTAGAGACCCACGGCAAAGTGCTGCTCGCTATATTTTTATCTGTGACTGCATAACTGTCTGAGGTTTCTTCTAACTAATGTTTTTCCATTTGGCTCAGTATCTGCATATACTAGTAGTTGGTTCAAGACATATTTTCCTGCATGCAGTAGCTATTTGCTCAGTTTGTTTTTTGTAATCTTTATAATATATATTTACCATTTCAAAGTGCTTACTCCTCTCTGTACTCTTCTTTTCAAGACCTAACAACACTCTTAAGTATTCAACTGTGGTACCACCTTTAACATTCTTGTAAGAAAAGCGCAGTCCGGGTCTGAACTGTCTGCAAACAGCTAAAGTTAACTTTGAGTATGTGTCTACCTGTTTGAGCCAATCTTCATTTTCCCCTGGAGAGCACTCTGCTTTGTCTTGTAAGCAGCCCCCCCCCCACACACACACACATTCATCTTCCACTTTCTCTCTTATTCCCTTCTGTTAGCAAATAGTATCCATAACTGATCGATACTGTGTGTTTGTTAATTTAAACTGAGACCACAGTAGCCTACTGATACAAGGTTATCCTGTTTTTCCACCTGAGAAATGGTTAAGAAATGACTTACAGTTTCAGAGCAGTCCTTGGTCAATTCTGATTGTTTCTTAAACACAAACTTGTCTTTGCTTTGGCTCATTAGCAGCAGTACAAAAGAACTGCCTGCTCACACACTTGTTCTCCCCTCCCCCTTCCCTGTTTATTACCTTAAGACAATCCCAAACTTAATAAATATTACCTGTGGCAGGCACCATTTTTAAAACTACAAACACCCTTGTCACTATCATATGTTCATTTATCAGTTAACTCTGTTACCTGATTGTTTCCAGCCCCCTCATAAGAGCAACTAACAGGGTCTCTACCCGCTTTGCTCCCCACTCTGCCCCCTATTACCTCCTGCCCCCAGTGGTCCCACCTTTATTACACTCACAAACCTCTCCCATCTTTCCAATAGCCAACCACAGCACTAACCCAACACTACCTCCTCCATCTTCCCACTACTATCACACCACCTCAACTAACATGTACAAGCATACCTTTCCTATGCTCACTGCATGCACTCTCCTTGTATATCTTACATCCTACCAAAGCTCCATCGTTCCCCCACTCAACCACTACCACTATACTACTACTCACATCACCACTCATGTCTCACCCTCACTCAGCTCCCCTCCCACCAACACAAGAACCATCCCTATGCACCCCCCCACATATTCTACCAACTATATTACTCAAACATAAAGCATCCCTACAACTTAACATAGTAACCCTCCCACCATACCTATTACCCACAGAGCACAATCATAAAGTTTCCCTTATAAACAAACACATTAAAAAACTGAGAAAACTAATAACTTCATGCATATCAAAACTAGCCCTAAGTGGAGACATCCACCCCAACCCTGGCCCTACCATCTCCAACCCCAATCCCCATAATCAGACTAGAAACCATAACTTCTCCCATATTACAGCCAATAGAAAGTCAAGTGACTTCCTTCTACTAAGCCTAAATATTAGAAGTATATCCAACAAAGTCCATGAACTCCATGCCACCATAGACTTGTACTCCCCAGATATAGTCATCCTGACAGAAGCCTGGCTAAAACCTCACATTACCAGTGAGCAAATACTCCCTACTGGTTATGGCATACTAAGATCAGACTGGCTAAACAAGAAAGGAGGCAGTGTAGCTGTAATATTTAAACAGCATGTAAACATCCAGATCTTAAAATCATCAGCGCCACAAATAGGCAATGAAGAAATAATATATACCAACCTCAAAATAAACCAAAACAAAACCATCAACATAATTGGATGCTACTTCCCACCTGGCCAAAACATCCCTCCACTAGAAAACCTCCTCAGCTGGTCTACCCACCATCTCCCCCAAGAAACTATCATTTTAGGTGATTTCAATATTGACTGGCAATCCTGTTCTGGCAACCATCCAACCCATCATGTAAACCTTCATGGCTTCACCCAACTAGTCCAGTCGCCAACAAGGATAAATAAAAACTCCAGCAAGCACACTACCCTGGATTGGATACTAGTCAGTAAGAGCCCCCAGTCATATATAACAGGCTGCTTATCAAATAGCCTCAATGATCACTCCCCAACATTTCTACCCAAAAAATACCTCTACCAAGCTAAACCTGTCATCTACCATCAAATACATAAAAAACTAAACTTTCACCCACTAACATTCATCTCATCCCACAAAGAATGTAACTGGCATCCTCTAAAGTACCTCAGTCTTCATGACACAGTTGACTTTTTTAATACTACCTTCCTGAGCATCCTTAATTACCATGCCCCCATAAGACTTTCCAGAACCAAAGCACAACCCTCCCCATGGCTACAGAAAACCACTAAGTCAGAAATGAAAAACAGAGATAAAGCCTGGGAGCAGTGATGCAAAACCAAAACTCCCTCAACTAGACAGAAATTCCTAGAACTATGCAATAGAGTCAAAATGCTAATAAAACAGGACAAATTCCAATACTACCTGTCTGGCCTAGACTCCACCCAACACAACCCCAAGCAATTCTGGTCCTCCATAAACTCCATCCTCCACCCAGGTAAAGTCAGTACCCATCCTCCTAACATCCTCCACTCCTCAGAAAATATTGCTACCTCATTTGACACACACTTCACACAAACCATACTATCACTAGCTAAACAACACAACCCCCCCCCTGCAACCCACACCTTCAACTAGTAATCTCCCCACTGCCTTCTCTTTTTCTCCTGTACCTACCTCCAACATAAAAAAAACTCTTAACTAAACTTAAGCCCACCAAATTAGCAACAGACAACCTCCCAAGTGAATACCTACAAATCTCAGCTGATCTCTGGCCTACCCAGTATCCATCTTGATTAACCGATCTCTGTCAGAAAGTTACGTTCCCACACTGTGGAAAGTATCACATATAATTCCCTTCCACAAAGGCAGACCCTCCACAGATCTAACCAATTACCGCCCCATAGCTATTCTCTCTCCACTCTCCAAAATACTAGAGAGATGCATACACTCGCAGGTCTCAGACTATCTCCTTACTAACAATCTCCTTTCCAATACTCAGCATGGTTTCCAACCAAACCATAGCACCACCACTGCCTTACTCTCCTTTACTAACACTATCCTTCAGCATAAAAACAATGGCTATCTCTCCTCTGCTACTTTCCTAGACCTATCTAAAGCATTTGACATGGTCCCACACAAACAACTCATCTCTGTCCTCAATAACCTATCCTTCTCTCAATCAGTCACCAACTGGTTTCAGAGTTACCTGTCTGACCGCCAACAATCTGTTGTATGGCAGATTGACATATCTCCCCAACTACCTGTCTCCATAGGGGTTCCCCAAGGATCCATCCTTGGACCCCTACTCTTCTCTGTTTTCACCAATAATCTAGGCTCTGCCACCAAACATGGCACACTCTTACAATATGCATATGACTCAACCATCATCTGCTCAGCCCAGTCCCTACCCAAACTGCAAAAAGTCACACAGGAAGCCTTTTCCTCTGTTGAAACTTGGTTATCCGATGCCCAATTAATACTCAACCCAAACAAAGCTAAACTACTCATCTTCCAACCTACGAAACATACTCAAAACAACTCTCGCTTTAACATCACAGCAAAAGACAACACCACTATATACCAAACTGAACACACCAAATTGCTAGGAGTGGAAATAGACAATAAACTAAAATAAATTTGACATTTACATATCTATGACCATAAAAAAGTCCACAAAAACTAGGAGCATTATACAGAAATAAGCAACTTCTCACCAAAGCAGCAAAGATTTCCATAGCAAATTCCCACCTTATCTCCACCCTACTTTATGCCTCTCCAATATATACCAACCTAAGGCAATGCGATCTAAACAAGCTAGAGACCTGCTACAACAAAACCGCCAAATTTGCCACAGGGGCATCCTACCGTAGTCACCACTGTCTCTCACTTGCTGAATTGGGCTGGCTTGAACTCTCTCACCTCCTTCAATGGTATCAACTCTTACTCACCCACAAACTAGTAAACAATCTACTAAATGTCCCATCCCTCCAGAATCTACTCCAACCCTATCACACCACCAGACCACTAAGATCCAGCAACAAAAATCACTTGCAGATCACTAAAGCCAATAATTCTGCTGGTGAAGCAATATTCTCTTGCACCATAGCCAAATTATGGAACTCCCTCCCACCCATAATTACCTCCGTGCCATCATGCACCCACTTCAAAACTTTACTAAAAGTGCACCTAAAAACATGCTGGCTATGCCCTTGCAACTCCCACTCTAATATTACCCACCCCATCCAACCACTACCTTTTTTTCCACTCCACTAACTACCTTTATTATAGCAAGCTCAGATGCTCATAAGCCTATTACCTATTATACAGCAGGAACTTCTTATTTTAACATTTGTTAATGTCTGTTATGTAATTCACAGATAAAGATTCTAGTTGTCTACTGATGTACTATGTTCTTCATCTGTAAATATGTTGTAAGCAATTGCTATGTTAAATTGTTAATTGCTTTGTAATCCAATGTAACTACTGTCTGTTTATTTTAACTGTGGAGCTTTTCTCCCCGGGCTTCCGCTGAAAATTGACCTACGTCCAGTCGGACACTCCTGGTCAACAAATGTAAATAAATAAATAAATAAATTCAGAGATAGAGGTCTATAAATGTTAGCAGAAGTTGAAGGGTGCCTTTTTAATGGCTACTGTATCTTCAGGAGTCAGAAATCATAAGATACAGTTATAGTGTGTTAATCTGCATTTTGGCAAGTTAATGGGATACTGGTGGACAGTGAAAAATCTAATGTAATACGTTAAAAGTAATGGGATGCAACAGGTTCACTGAAGATGTCAAGAAGGGGAGAGGAGAAGTAGGCTTTGTTGTAGGGCTTGGGTATATGGATTAGCACAACCATGTACACATATGTCTTTCCTTGAGTATTTTTGAAAGCCTGTTGATACTGGAGATGCAGTCAGGTGGTATGGCATGAGCGTGAAGATCTGAAGAAAGAATGTTATCAGCCTAGAGGATTTTGGATGCCTGGAGTAGTAATAGAAGATTATTTGCAAATAGTGGAAGGCTGAGGAAGGGTTGTTACCAATTATGACATGAAGGACATGTTGGAGAAAGAAAGAGAGAGAGAGAGATCTGAAACCATGATACTGCAGAGGAACCATAAGTAAAGTAGTTGAGGAAGCTGAGGAGAGAGTGGTAAATGGTATTAAATATTTGTTTTGGTTTGTTTTTGTTTACAGCAAAAATAACTAGTGTATAAAAATAAGAATTGGGTGGCCAGTCCAAGAACAGAGTAACTGATAAAAACAAGGGCCGTGGCAATGTTTCTAAATGTCAGAAAGCCATGTTGGTTAGTGCAGCAGGGATTAAATCTGCATTAATTATTATTATTATTATTATTAGTAGTAGTCATTTGGGTACATATGGCTTTCTCAAGCAGCTTGCCAAGTTATGGAAGGGGAGACATGGATCAAATAATGTACAGTCATGTTAGGGATTTATTTGTGTGATGTAAAGTAAATAGTTTGCAGTTGTAGAAGCATGCTGGTTAGGAAAGAGCAAGCCATCTCAGAGTTAGTAATATTGCAGAATAAAGGCCAGTCAATGATAGACAGGTACTTGTTTATTGCCAAATGCTATCAGCAATTCATTATCTTAAACTACAAAGGAAGGGAAAAGATTTAGCTTTTTTTATGGACCAGGAGAAAGCAGTAGCGCAGTGTTTACTGAAATAAGAAGGCTGCATGGAATAGCATGTTGAATCTAATCAAATGTATTAGTTAATGTAAGGGGGGTGAGAGTGTAATCAATTTGTAGCTGGAATGGATGGACACATTGACAATCTAGGGTAGTGTGATTATGAGAGGAGAGATTTGGGTGGTCGCCCAGAGTCCATTGCTCCAGAAGGCCCAAGGTCAGCACTGGATTTATATATTTTCATTTAATTTTCTGTTTACAGTAAAAAAAAGTCTCACAACCTTTTGAAAGAAGTCACAACTTGTGCAAACCAATGGGAGAGATCCATGTACAAACCCATCATTTTTTGTGGATTTCCTACTCATATGCAATCCCACAAATCATGTAACATTAGCAAGGAGCAGAAAGTCACCAAGTATTGAAGGGAAGGTTGCAGTGCTGAAGTAGTATACGTTTTTTTTTTGGGGGGGGGGTTGTATTGGTTTATTCCTGTGATGCAACTGGGCCAGTATTCCCTTTGCTAACATAACCCCACCCCTACCTTTTTCATTTACTGTCTAAATGTGCCCTGGAACTGTTGAAGTAATCATGATTGCACAGAAACACTTATATCGGTCTTTCATATGTAAATGGAAGTTCAGGCAGCTGGTAAAGGATGATTTTGTAATAAATCATCTTTTTTTCTGGGTGCATGGGAAACACCAAACTGAGTGTTTTTAGAGATAGAGTCCTTATCGAGACCTGGATGTGTGGCACATAAACAAATAAATGCAAGTAGTTGCTCCTAACTACAATTTTATCTGTTTCTATTCATAGGAAATATATATTTTTAATAACCTGCTCATTAAAGAAAATGACTGACTCTTTTATGCTTTCCAGCTGCTAGATTTATAGAACTGTGCTTCCTGGACATTGCAGACTCTATGAACAAACATCAGAAAGCTTAAAGAAATAGCACTTATGAGTTATTTGACAAGAAAGAAATGATCCCTTCTTACAATGTATACTTGCCATCTATACACATGCTTACATATATTGGTGTGTTTTGTGAGAATTTACATGCATCCTGTAGCAGTTAAGCTCAGTTTCAGTCATCTCTAATATCTGCTTCACCTGTCGTAATTCAGACTTTATTAATATTGGTAAAAGGCATAACACTCCCTGCGTCCAGTGTAACCTGTTTTGGTAAGTTAGTGTTTCTACATTCCAAAGGATAACTATTTTAGTAGTTGGTTTTAAATAACATGCGGTATATGAGCTCCTCTACCTGGATACAGGTAGATGCTTGGAGTTAATATTACTCCATTAAGGCTGATAATAGTTATTGTTAGCATACCTAATGCCCTCCCTAATGTTGTTATAACAAACTTATCAATCAGAATCTGGTTAATCAATCACAAGCAAACAAACATTTTTTTATAAATGAACATATTTACTTCAACAAATATCCTTCTCAAGTGACCCATTTGAAATACAATCAGAGCATGATTCCCCTTCTGATTCTTAAAATTACTTGATTCTAGCATTCAATGCCTTTGCTAAAGAATCAGGGACGAAGCCAAAAATAATGTAGGAGAAAGGTCCAGAATCGGGGAAGATTTTTAAATTTTATTCTAGTTCATCTGGAAAATTAATTATATAACACATTTTGCAGCATTATACATTTTCTGAAAAATAAGATGTATCCATCTCTAATGTCTGGCATTCAGACTGACTATAATGCTGTTATTTACTATAAGTTCAAAAATGTTACCAAAAAATTGGAGCCGACCTTTCCACAGATTCAACTTTATTTAAAGAACATAGAAAACAACAAATATAGAGGGCCAGTAAGCGCTTTCATGTTATTATAAATGCTTCTTCAGACTTCTAACTGCCTTCGTATAGTTATACTCCACCATTTATACTGTTGAAAACCAGTCATGTATCACTTCCTCTATCTGTTAATTAAATACATTAATAAAACATGACTAGTGTTCTAGAATGCATAAATATCAGTGTGAAACTTTAAAATGCATACAAAAAATTATATATGTATACATATACATTAAAATGTAAATTTGAAGTACATATATAAAATAACATAAATAAAACTAAATATATATAAATAATATGTATTACATAAATAATATATATTACAAGCTGCCTTTGTTTATTGCATAAATGTGTTCCCTAATACGTTCTCTTAATGTCCTATTGGTTTTACCAATGTAGAAAGAATTACATTTTTGTCAAATTTGCACATTTATGCAATAAACAAAGAAGATGAGAGTAATGCCTTAGCTAGGCATGTTATGCAGAGTGACACCACTCATAGATTTTGCTTCACAGTTATAGAACTCATACATAAAACAGCAAGGATAGGCGATGATAGGAATCACACCGAGAAACAAGAAGCCAGATGGATTTTAAGATTACAAGCAGATAGATCGCATGGGTTAAATGACAGAATATCACTGAAGCCCTTTTTGAAAGATAGACCTTTTGCACATTAATTAAGCTATATATTGGCTCACTGAGAATGGCTTGATACTCAACCCCCCCAAAAAAAACAAGCTCCTACTATTTCATCCCTCAACTACTACTGCCCCCACCTGCACCTTTACTATCCACTCTAATAATGGTACCCCCTTATCACCTGAAGCCCAGACAAAACTATTAGGTATTACTATTGACAATAAGCTCAAATTTGATGTACACATCAATCTGGCCATTAAAAATACTAACAAAAAGCTAGGTAGCCTCTACAAACATAAAGCATTCCTGACCCATAATGCTAGAACTACAATTGCACGTACACACCTTCTCTCAACACTACTGTATGCCTCACCCATCTTGATTAACTTATCCAAAACAGAAATCAATAAAATGACAACCTGCTACAATCAGATAGCCAAATTTGCTAACAACAGCTCCTGCAGAACACATCACTGCCTAAACCTAAAGCAATTGGGCTGGATGGAACTACCTAACTTACTTATTTATAATCAGCTGGTTACTACTCATAAGATACTCTATCAACAAAATATATCACCCTCACTGGTTAACATTGTCCAACAATATTCCTTTCCTAGGCAACTCTGCTCAACTGACAAATTACAGTTAACTGTTACTAGATCCAACAACCATGCTGGAGACTCCCTTTACACTAATTATGTGGCCAAAATCTGGAACTCCCTGCCTACATTCTTATCCCTGATCATCTCACTACCTACATTTAACAAGCTATCTACAACTACCTCAGCAACAAATGGTTATGTCCCTCTTTAACTCCAGACTAATGCCGGATCCACTCCAGTACTATTGTAACCACTGTCCTAAACTAGAGTCCTATCTGTTACTAGCATATAAATGTACACCACATCAAAGGTATGATAACACACATATAACAGTGTTAGTATGAACAATGTAAAACTGTTTAATGACTATTGTAAAATGTATCTGTCTGTAGTTTATACCTATAAGTATCTGTAGTTTATACCTATAAGTGTCAATAAGTAGATACCCTCATGGATCTAGATGAAATATGTACCCAAGTTTGTCTATATGTTCTGTAAAAATTGTCTCTTTGGAGCTTTTCTTCCTGGGCCTCCACTGAAAATGGATATATATCCAGCTGGACTATCCCGGTTAACAAATGTAAAATAAATAAATAAATATAAGCCTTTATACATATGTTTTTACATATGGCTTTATTAGATCAGGTTTATTCGATAGGCAGCTCGTAATATATATTATTTATGTAACACATATTGTTTATATATATTTTGTTTTATTTATGTTATTTTATATATGTACTTCGTACATTTTTATATGTATTTAAACATATTTACATTTTAATGTATATGTATACATATATAATGTTTTGTATGCATTTTAAAGTTTCACACCCATATTTATGCATTTTAGAACACTAGTCATGTTTTATTAATGTATTTAATTAACAGATAGAGGAAGTGATACATGATTGGTCTTCGACAGTATAAATGGTGACTAGTATATGAAGGCAGTTAGAAGTCTGAAGAAGCGTTTATAATAACGTGAAAGCGCTTACTGGCCCTCTATATTTGTTGTTTTCTATGTTCTTTAAATTAAGTTGAATCTGTGGAAAGGTCGGCTCCGATTGTTGTGTTGTGCCCTTGAAGTTTTGGTCAATTGGATTCTTTGTTTTGCTTTGCAAGGGCACTTTATCCTAAGCAGTATTTCTCTATTTCATTGTTCAACGTTACCAGAAACATGGAAAAAAAAAAAGATCCTGCTAGGACAGGAACATTCTGCAAGATCAGGGATAGTCGAATGCTATTCTAGTTGTAAAGTATGATGATATTTTTTTTTACATGAATCATGAGCGTTTTTTGACTTTTGCCCATTCATTACAAGGACAGGCTTTAGTTGCAAGGAGACCCTGCCTCAGTCCTTCCATTTTTAACAATTGTCTATGATTCAAGGCAAGATCAGAGTTAGTATTTAAATATTAATCTAATTTAGTTTCAAGTTAAAGGATCAACACGTTTTGCATCAGCATGCGTTTTCTGAATATGAAATTCTAATGTTTGTCATTACTGACTCACTGATCCTCAGTGATTTACCAGAAAATCAAACATCCTGAGAGGCAGAAGAAAATGAGGAAAAATAACTGATGGTCTGCAAAATCAAGCACAGTGGCAGATTATGATATGGGTGTTTTTATCGACCACCTGTGGTCCACAACTCCAGGGGATATGCATATTTTTTGAACAATAAGAAGTATGCAATTCTAATGTCTGGCGTTACTGACTGGCTGATTCTGTAATTTATTAGGAAATCACAACATTTACAAGGAACAGGGGAAGAATGTGAAGTAAAACCAGGGGCAGTGGGATGGTATAACGTGCAATTTCAATGGCCAAACCACAGCTCCAGGGAAGACCATGATCAGTGCAAGAGTAAGATGCCACAGCTGTGGATGTTGATGTTTTAAATTGTGTATATATTTTTTAACTTAAATTCAATATTTCTTAGCCTAAACATAAATAAACAATAAGTTGCAGCTTTAGATGCCCTGTGACAGGGACCAGTGCACTTGTTGGAGGCACTTGTTACTTTGTCTTCCCATGAAGCAAAGAACTGCATCAGAAAGGAGCAGGAGACCTGTAAAATACTAAGGGAAGGTTGCAGTGAAAAACAACAGCAGTGGTAATGGCATGATTTTTTTTTATTTACTCCTGGTAGGCAACTGGATAACTGGATATGGGCTGTGGGACAACTATGTGTGTAAAATGTAGTGTGAAATATAGTGTAACCATTATATTATTATTATTATTATTATTATTATTATTATTATTATTATTATTATTATTGTTATTATTATTATTATTATTATCATCATCCTCATTTATTTACTTACTTATTTCCATTTGACATCTGATGAGCAGAGATATATGTTAGGAGGGGCTGGCAAGCAAATTCTATTGTATGTAATAGTGTTTTAAGTACAGTGTGGCTGTTATGTTATTATTTTTATTTTATTACATCTGGGCATCTAAGATGCACAAGATCAACAGAGTAGCTATAATTATTGGGTATGTGGGTTATGTATACATGGGCATGCTTTTAACTGGTCATTTATCTATGCTTTTAACTGGTCATTTATCTGGTCTTGCAAGACTAAAATGATTTTGTGAAGCAAGTTGGATTACTTTGTCATGTTATCACAGGCATATGTCTTATGCAGCAAAATATTTCTATGTAGCCTTAATTATTTGGATTTATTCACTGCACTGAAGAATGGATTCATTCATTGATTGGCCTAGATTGTACAATATAGCCTAAATGTGTTGTGTTTATGTAATTTATTTGGCAGTACCTTCTAAACAGCCTCCAGCAACTCTGAATAGGCTGACAATTATCAATTTAGTATCGTCTGCATTATTTGGTCTGATGTTTAGAACTGCTTGATCATTAGCGTATTCTTGTTAGGCACTATATTTCTCAGATTGTGAAAGATATCTGTAGTTAGTTAAATGTTTATTTGTTTATGGCTGTTTTTTGTAAGCCATTTCTTGAAGCATCGCTGATCTAGTTCAGAAAATGTTGTGATTTTATTAGTACATCAGTTTTAATGCAACATAAGCCATTTCTATTTCAAAGACAACATGCAGATGAAACACTCTAATGCAAAGTTGTCTGACGACAGTAATATATGATTAAAATTAGCTCTCCTTAAAGTGGAATTATTAAAGTGCCTAACTTTCAGAGATTGTCCAGATTGCCTTAGTATATGTTGTCAGGTGTTAACATTTCTTCTTATGGACTTGACATTTATACTCTTCTGTTTAAACTCAGCTACACACAGCTTGGTTTCCTAGTGTGATGCTAGTGATTGTATGCAGTTTATCTAAACCTACCAATACAGTGCATGCAATGTATTTCTTTATAACAATAATATGTAACAAAGTGACAATAACTGGTAGAGGGTGTTGGCTGTCTGTGGATGACAGTACCTTATGCTAATTTCATATGCAGTCTTTAACTTGTCTTTGGAGGACTGGTACACATTTGTGTGAAATAAGCTGGAATACTTACTATGGTTTCTGTGCATTTATGAAATGCAGGCTTGGAATGTGGTATTTTTGCCATTATTGTTGTATTTTTATGCAATTAAACATCTTAGGTGCACACAATTAACAGTATGACTATAACTGTTGGATATGGGGAGAAATCTATGAATGAAAATCACTAACCCTACTGGGCTGATTAAGTTAAACAGTCTCTTTGCAGTGCTACTGTGCATTTGTGTAAATCAAACAGTCATTAGTCTGTTTATGCAGGCTACTTTACATATGTGAAAATCAAAATGGAATACTTTAATGTGGCTGCTGATATTACAATCAGACTTATGAAGTGTGCACATTCAATGTAGCTGTAATTGACGAGGACATTGATGGATCATAACAACAGCAGTTTGAGTGGTCTTTTGTAACTGAAATGTTACTTCTGATTAGTGCCTTTTAATTTCTTGCTGCAAAAATATTCAAGACTGCAAAATCTCTTAAATTTTGCTTTATTAAATACAGTCATTCCCATTTTTACATGGCATCAAGTGTCACATTAAAATATAACTTTAAACAATATGGTAGGCAAGTATACATTTAAAACAACCAGTAAATTGAATCCAAAAGAATAGATGCATTTGTACATGCATACATACAAATATTTCAAGCACGGGCATCAATGTCCTTTTAGCCCGCCAATATACCAATACAGTTTTCCCATAATAATCATCCAGGCTGTTCTTAAAGATATCTAAACTAGTGCTTACTTTAATGTAAACAGGTAGCCTATTCCATGCATCAGCTGCTCTCTCAGAGAACCAGTTAGTACACATCTCATTACTACAGAATCATCTACATTGGTTGTCTGACAATTCTCTACTGCTTTTTGATAACCCTAAACATTCCCAGAGGTAGTTGTCTCTAAATGCCCTACATAACAAGTCCAACTGAAAATACGTTGAATACACAGGAAAACGATGTCCAAGATGTAAAATCAACCAGGTTTATTGCACAACGCACAAATACAGCTGCAGTCAGTTCACCAATGACCTAGGTTTCGTCTTCAAACACTGACTTCATCAGATTGGTGAACCAGTATTGAACAATTTATATAACACCTAATTAAAAATGAATTGGTACTTTAATACACTTCATTAAATTACATAATTAATACCAACACAAAAAAACACAAAAAAACACAAAAAAAACACACTACCTGTGAACACTAATTCTACGAAAAAAATACACAATATCATATAAAATATGAAATATGAATTATATTATATTACCCGAAGGTAAACCACATGAAATATTAATGTAATATATTACTAATCCAACATGCTATTATAAATTTCGAAACTAAAAATTAATGAACTATGAATTGTAAAAATGTATGAGTATACAACCATGTCTAGCAGAAATAAGTGTATGTGTATGTATTAAATATGAAATAATAAATTAATAAATGTATCCCTAATTGCCATAGTACTAATGATAATGAAATCCACATTGACCCACATCACGTTGGAAAATAATTCAATAAACACAAATCTACAAAGTAACATGTAAACAGTCACATATATTAAAAATTTATCAAAACAACCCACTGTACATATATACACTGATAATCTTTTTAACTGAAAATGTATATATATGCTAAAATTGTTAACCACAAATATGTTTCATTCTAAGCCATGGCTTGATGGAAAGATATTCATTTAGCCCTGGGAATGTACAAGCGTCTAATCTTATTTGCCATGCTAATTCACTCATATCCAAGTGATACCGGGTAATCCTACCCTGTTGATCATGAATCACGTGGTGTATAATACAAAATTTAAACTTGTGATTGTTGTTATCCATCACATGTCTTGCTAAGGCATTAGTGTTTTTTTTATGTTGTATATCAAGGATATGCTCCTTAATCCTATCTCTAAAACGTCTACACATCTTTCCCACATAAAATGCCTTGCAATCTTGGCACTTAGCTAGGTACTCCACATTCTTGGTATGGCAATCATAATGCCCACCGATGGAAATACCAGAATTGTTAAACACTATTTTTTGTCCTGTTGTCAAAATATGTGTACAAGTTGTACACCTGCCACATTTGAAATTACCCAATGCTTTTTTCCCCAAATTAGGGTAATAGACTGTACTTTTTTCAAAGATGTCTTTAAATGACATGTCTTTTTTGAAAACAAACTTGAGTTTTTGAGTGAAAAGTGTATTTAAGTCCCTACTTTTTTGAAATATTTCCCAATACTTTTTAATTGTCTTTATTACAAATTCTGTATCTCCATTGTAAGTTAGAATATATAAAATGGTATCACTGCCAAAGGTTGATCTACCATCACAACCTAAACAAAACCCAAACTTGTCAATATCAGATTTTAGTATTGATGGCATCACTTTACTTTCTCTCTTATGTTGGATTTCCTTACGTAAATCTGCACATAACTGGTCCGGATACCCTCTGTTAAGAAACAAACCTGTAATAAAATCCAATTCTACCTGGAAATCACTATCCTCACTGACCATGCGTGCTGCCCTAACCATCTGCCCCTTAACAATCGCCCTCTTTTGATGGTTAGGGTGCCAACTGTCATAGTGCAGATATGAATTTGAGAATGTAGCCTTTCTATAGATGTTAGATCTCATCAAGCCTGTAGAGTGATCATATGTCAACTTAACATCCAAAAATTCTATGGACGTGTCATTGATTTCGTGGGTGAAATCTAAAAACCAGACCGTGTTGTTAATATATTGTATAAAGGTATCTAACAAGGGTCTATCACCTACCCATACAATAAAGATATCGTCTAAAAATCTTGAATATAGATGGATAAATGGACTAAACTCACTATTCAGGACAAATTTCGCCTCCCAAAATGCCATGATGTAATTAGCATAAATGGGGGTGCAAGCCGCCCCCATGGCAACTCCTGTCCATTGCCTAAAGTAATGTCCCTCAAAATATAAAAAAATTATTGTCCAACACTAATTCCATAAGTTTGACATATGCATTGATTTCTTCCTGTTCGTACACACCTGTAACATACAATTGTTCCTCTAACCAGGCAAGTCCAACGTCATGTGGAATCACTGTAAATAAATTACAGACATCTATAGTAACAAAGTAAAATTTATCCGGTACAACCAAATGTTTGATCATTTCTAAAAAGTGCCAAGAATCTTTTAATATGTATGGTAATTTACTTAAACCAACCCTCATTTTGTGGTCCAAAAACCGACTAATGAATCTCACTTTGCTCCGCTTGCCATCCACAATAGGTCTAAATTTAACATTGTCAAGTCCTTTGTGGATTTTGGGAATTCCAAAAATCCCACTTAAAAAGGGTGTTCATTGATCAAAAAGTTGTATTCGTCCTCAGTTAACCCCCCTTGAAAAATCATATCATCCAAAAACAAATCTATTTTTCTATGGGCTATATTGATTTCATTAATACTTACTTCATTGTAATTGTCTTCCAACAACATGGACATCATGATACTAAAATAGTCCTGTTTGTTAACAATTACAACCCCATTGCCCTTATCTGGCTTCATGATTCGTATACAACTCAATTCTCTTAGTTTTGTCATCATTTCATACTCATTTTTAGTCATATTCAGTTGTACTTTATCTTGCCTATGCCTAAATGTTGTCTAAGATCTTGCTCACATATGTTTTCAAACATAGCCACTATTAGGCTCATAACAGGATTATAAATACTTGGTTTTGTGATAGTGTTGGTAACTCCACCATATGTGGTGTTCCCCTCATTACCAAATAATACCTTTAAATTCATCTTACGTGTAAATAATTTCAGGTCAATCAGTGTATTGACAATATTCCCTCTTCTGCATGGTACAAAATTAAAACCTTTTGAAAACAATTCAGCATAATCACTATCAATGTCTATGCTTGAATAATTGTAAACCTTAAAATCGTGCGCTCTATTGTATAAAATCTTCAGATTGCTTAGTATACCTACACTATTTGTTGCAACAACTAAGTCACCATTGAAACGTTCCTCCAGGTGACTTGAAAGGGAGGGAGAAGAGAAAGGGGAAAAGAAAGAACACCAGTTAGGTTCAGGGACCACATCATTGTTTGTAGACTGTTGGTCCACATAACATACCTCAAGGGCCCTACCTTTTTCAGTGTAATTCCCACAGTTAATGGATCCACCTAAATTTAATTCATGTTGTATAGTAGTGCCCTCATTAGGAGCATTAACAACAATTTTATTTTATATAATATATAATTTATATATAATATATAATTTTATATATTCTAACTTACAATGGGGATACAGAATTTGTAATAAAGACAATTAAAAAGTATTGGGAAATATTTCAAAAAAGTAGGGACTTCATACACTTTTCACTCAAAAACTCAAGTTTGTTTTCAAAAAAGACATGTCATTTAAAGACATCTTTGAAAAAAGTACAGTCTATTACCCTAATTTGGGGAAAAAAGCATTGGGTAATTTCAACTGTGGCAGGTGTACAACTTGTACACATATTTTGACAACAGGACAAAAAAATAGTGTTTAACAATTCTGGTATTTCCATCGGTGGGCATTATGATTGCCATACCAAGAATGTGGTGTAAATAGCTAAGTGCCAAGATTGCAAGGCATTTTATGTGGGAAAGACATGTAGATGTTTTAGAGATAGGATTAAGGAGCATATCCTTGATATACAACATAAAAAAAAACACTAATGCCTTAGCAAGACATGTGATGGATAACAACAATCACAAGTTTAAATTTTGTATTATACACCACGTGATTCATGATCAACAGGGTAGGATTACCCGGTATCACTTGGATATGAGTGAATTAGCATGGCAAATAAGATTAGACGCTTGTACATTCCCAGGGCTAAATGAATATCTTTCCATCAAGCCATGGCTTAGAATGAAACATATTTGTGGTTAACAATTTTAGCATATATATACATTTTCAGTTAAAAAGATTATCAGTGTATATATGTACAGTGGGTTGTTTTGATAAATTTTTAATATATGTGACTGTTTATATGTTACTTTGTAGATTTGTGTTTATTGAATTATTTTCCAACGTGATGTGGGTCAATGTGGATTTCATTATCATTAGTACTATGACAATTAGGGACACATTTATTAGTTTATTATTTCATATTTAATACATACACATACACTTATTTCTGCTAGACATGGTTGTATACTCATACATTTTTACAATTCATAGTTCATTAATTTTTAGTTTCGAAATTTACAATAACATGTTGGATTAGTAATATATTACATTCATTTTTCATGTGGTTTACCTTCGGGTAATATAATATAATTCATATTTCATATCTTATATGATATTGTGTATTTTTTTCGTAGAATTAGTGTTCACAGGTAGTGTGTTTTTTTGTGTTTTTTTGTGGGTTTTTTTGTGTTTTTTTGTGGTTTTTTGTGTTGGTATTAATTATGTAATTTAATGAAGTGCATTAAAGTACCAATTAGTTTTTAATTAGGTGTTATATAAATTGTTCAATACTGGTTCACCAATCTGATGAAGTCAGTGTTTGAAGACGAAACCTAGGTCATTGGTGAACTGACTGTAGCTGTATTTGTGCATTGTGCAATAAACCTGGTTGATTTTACATCTTGGACATCGTTTTCCTGTGTATTCATCTAAATGCCCTATATACCTGAATAAGGTCTACCCTTAAATATCTATATGAGACACTATATACGTTTAGTTTTTTGCAAGGCAAAAGACAGAAAGATAAAGAAGATAGTCAGAACCCTTCATAAGGGATGCCAGCAACAACCTGCTCACCAGTCCGTAGGACATCAAAGGCAGATGGAAGGAGTATTTACAACAGATTCTGAATGAAGAAAGCTCCACAGAAGCTGTATTGCCCCAGAAACAATCTGCGATGAGAGAAGATAAGGAGCCCACCCTAGAAGAAGTAAGAGCAGCACTAAGGAAGATGAAGTCAAGGAAAGCAGTAAACTCAGATGAGGTGACAGCAGATATGATAAAGATGCTGGATGAGATGGGGAGAAATGGCTCCTGAGGGTGCTCATAGCAGTGTGGAGAGAAAGGTGCATCCCAGATGACTGGAGAATAAGCAGACTCATGCCAGTATATAAGAGCAAAGGGGACATCCACAACTGTAGGCAGTACAGAGGCATCAAACTCCTATCACATTGCATGACAGTTCTGGAGAGGGTGACTGATAAACAGATACACAGATTAGTAGAATGTAAGATGGGAGATGAGCAGTTCAGATTCAGATCAGCACAATTGACACAATGTTTGCAGTGAGACAGATACTTGAGAAGAAGCTAGAGATGATGAAAGAGTCCAACTGGGCATTCCTAGACTTGGGGAAAGCATATGACAAGGTCCCAAGAAAGCTGATCTGGGCAGTAACGAGGTGGGTTGAACTCACAGAAACATTGGTAGAATTAGTCCAAACTATGTACAAGGACCCCATAACTCAAGTATGAACAGTGTTTTGCCTCATAGAGGGGTTCCCAGTGGGAGTGGGTGTACACCAGGGTTCAACTCTGAGCCCACTGCTGTTCATACTGGTGATGGACTACATTAGCAAACAGGTTGGAGGGGACAGATTAACAAAGTTGCTGTATGCAGATAATGTGGCATTATAGGCAGACTCTGAGCAAGAACTTCAGCAAAGGATAGGAGAATGGAATGCAAAACTGAAGGCACATGGGATGAAACTAAGCACAGATAAGATGGTGGTAATGGCAGCAAATTGCGGAAATTAAAAGAAACTGGGAATAGATATAGAAGGGAAGATATTGGGACAAGTAAACAGCTTTGAGCATCTTGGAGGGGTGATTGAAGAGAAGGGAAGTCTGAATGAAGTCTGAAGTCTGAAGTCTGAATTAAGAGGTCAAAGCTAAAATCAGAGGGGCTGCAGCCAACTGGCATAGAGTCTCAGGTGTAGTCTATGACAGAAGACTGCCAAAGAAGCTAAAAACTAAGGTGTACAGGACAGTGGTGTGACCAGTACTATTGTATGGTACAGAAACATGGGCAATAAAGGCAGCACAGTTGAAAAAGCTGGAGGTGATGGAAATGAAGTGCCTGAGAAGGGACATAAGATCAGAAGCCAAAGTAGCTCCAATTGCAGAAAAGATCAAAGAGAACAGATTATGGTGGTTTGGACATGTGCAGAAAAGCAGAAGAAAATCTGGTGAGGAAGATTTTGGACTGACAGGAGGAAGGTAAGAGGAAGCAAGAACATCCAACAAAGAGGTGGATGGATTGTGTGAAAGAAGATCTGCGCCAGTCAGGCATGATTGTTGAAGAAGGCAGTAGTGTAGCACTGAATTGAGAGAGTTTGTGACAGTTAACATGACACCCCAACCGCATGTAGAAAAAATGGGAAAAAGGGGGCTGATGATGATGGTGATGATGATGATGAATGTACGAATTTAGATATTTTAGTCTTTCTGTTCTTGGTATATTTCTGATGTAATTTACATTTGTTTGTTTTCTTATAAGGTTTTCATATTGCTATTCCATACTCAAATTTGGGTCTAATATAACTAACAAACAATGATTTCATTATTTCTGATTTGCCAGACTTTGTAAGTCTTTTTATAAAGCCTATAGTAATATAACTACCGTTAACAAGTTGGTTTGATACTATTAGAAAAACACATAGCTTGATCTACCCATATAACCAGGTCCTTAAATGAATCTACAGTTTTAATTATTGTGCACTGTATTAAATATTCACCTTTCAAATTATGACTCACAAATCTCATATGCTTAGTTTTTGATGTATTTATGTATTTATGTATTTATCAGCGTCCTGTGCCCAAATGGTCAATTTAGTCAAGTTCTTTTGCAGACATGCCTTATCTGTAACACATGTAATCAGTTTACCTAATTTCAAGTTATCTTCAAACAGGGCTCCTATCAGCATCTCGAACACTGACAATATCGAATGCGATATTGTCGACACGAGAATGCTGAAAGTGCAGAACATCGAACGAGTAAACGGAAATCTCCATAAGGGGAGATTTCTGTTTACTACAATGTAGTGCGGTCTCGGAGCTGGTATATTTAAGTAGCGGGCGGGTGGGGGGTGCAGGGGTGCTTGCCCTCTGCCTGCACCCTTTAGGTTTTTTGTTTGTTTTTTTTTTTTTTTTTTTTTTTTTTTTTTTATATCGGCATTCGAAAATGTAATAGTTCAATCATTTTAGTACAATATTTTGTGATTCAAACTATTAAATTTTCAAAATGCTAATATAGACCCTTCATACAGACTATAGAACACCTCTGATGAAAAAGATAGCTATAAAAAATACAAACTGAACAAGTATGGGCGTAGGACAGAGCCCAGTGGGACATACTGGCTGTAACCAAGAATTTCAGCTGTATGACTTCCCATGTTCTACTTGTAAGCCATGCAGCTATCCATCTTATCAAGAGTACAGCAATACCTAGTTGTTCTAATTTATTGATCAGTGTTTTGTGTATGACCCCATTATATCACAACACAAAATTTCATTCATAACTATTATATTGTTATAGAACTAAATGAAACACTAAATGGCTCACATAATGCTGAACTCACAATGGGGATCATAAACCAGAAGATTCCTGGTATGAAGTTAAAGCAAATGAACATACAAAGTCCAAATTCAGTCCAAACTCAGAAAATGCTTAAACTTCCATGAGGAAATTAGGGAAATAAAATGTATTTCACATACAAAATAAACAATTAAATGGTTAAGCACTTTTGTCCTCTATATGCAGAACTTCATTAGAACCATTTAAATAGGCAAAAAGCAGTCACATGATCCAATCCAATTAATTAAAATCAGATAAATAAAAGGAACAGTATAAAATCATGAGGCAATTTTGAAAACATAATATCAAAGTGTAATATAAAAAATGTAATGTGAAGAAATTAAAACTAAAACGTTTTAGAATATTGAAAAAATGTAATTGCAATAATAAAACATGTTTAAAGTTAAACAGATCTGTATTTTAAGACTGAAGCAATAGAGAGATGTTTATTTAACCCTTTGTCATTGGAGGCATTCCATTTTAACTGCCATACCAACTCCCTCATTTCTAATTTTGTTTCCCAAGATCCTTCGCTGATGTCCACTGGCACAATTTCTATAATGTCAAAAAGAAAACTTTGTAACTTTGTCACATTTGTGAGCATGGGAACATAGTGAATTACTAGTATGGCCTATGCTAACAGCATTTAAGTGCTCATATATCCTTTTACAAAATTGCCGCTCTGTCTTACTACATAGTAACAAAAACATTTTTGGCATCTAGCTATATGAATAACTCCTCTTGTTCCACAATTGCCATCACCCAAGATAACCCTATAGGGGGGTTTCCCACTACAATTTTTGTCCCCTCCAGAATGTAACTACATTAGTGGCATACATCAAACTTCCTCATAACCTTGTGTACTCTCTATAAAAGTGATGTGTTGACACTCAAATAACTGCTTAAAGTTCTTGCACATTTTGAATACAAAGAAAGGTGATGTACCAAGAGCTTTAAAAATGCCGTCAGAAGTCTTATAAATACTCCAGTTTTTGATAGCAACATCCTTTATATTTTTCATAAGGCGACTATAGGTTATTACCAAGGAGTGTGAAAAATTAGATGATGGTTTCTTTTTATCAAGAAGAGACCCATTGTTTGTCCCAAGAGGTAAAGAACTAGTTTATCTTAACAATGGGGTATATCTGGTACCCCAGTTTTGTGTAACTTCATGGCTGATAGAGTTCAACAAGTCTGAGTGGTATCCTCTTTCTAAAAACATCTTGGTTACAAAATCAATTTCCTCCATAAATAGATGAAAATAAGAATACATACAGGCTTCCCTGACAAGTTGCCCTTTAAAAATATTTGTTTTGATATGTTTTGGAAGACAACTGTGATAATCAAGATAGCTGCTAGAAAAAGTGGTTTTTCTATAAATTTTATACCCAAACCAGCCTTGAGTGGAGTTCTTGAAAATTTTCACATCTAAGTAATCTGTACAGTCCATAGCATGGTGGCCTATAAAAGCCAAGAAGGGGGAGGTGTTAGTAATATAAGAAAGGAAACGCAAAAGCATATTAGCACCATGACACTTCCATAAAAACAAAAATATCATCCAAATATTACAAATAAATGTGCTAATGTTCAGTAAATGAGCTTCCCAAAACAAAAAATATTTTCCCAACTATACAAAACAAGGTTTGCATATATGGGTGCAAAATTTGTACCCATAGCTACTCCCTTCACCTGCCTGTAGTATTCACCTTCAAACACCACAAAATTGTTAAGTAAGATAAGTTTCATCAGGTCTGTGATGAAATGAATGGTCAGGCCATATAAGTGAGTCAATTTGGTGATGACCCCGTGAAACAACTCTAAACCCACTTGATGGGATATAGAGGTAAAAAGATCTATGACATCCATTGTAGAGAAACTAGTGGAGTTGCTAAAAAAATGGGTCTTGATCAAAGAAATAAAATCCCAGGAGTTCTTTAAAATATGATCTACTGATTTAAGTGACTCATTTAAAATATGATCAACATAGAGTTGTTAGCATCAACAATT
>NC_056728.1:920243810-920263810 GCF_019279795.1 Protopterus annectens
GTAACATACATACATTCATAATACAAACATCCACTTAAAAACACTCACTCATTTGTATATTTACTCTGATGCATAGGTACATCGAACATATTCACTCTCTTAACTGTTAATATACATATCAAGCACCTACTCATAATTTACAAATACATACACACAGTTATATTTATGTATATCCATGTAAATATAGTATGCATATATAAGTGCATACAATATTCACAAATATGTAATTTTAAATTGTGGCACCTTTTGATTATACTTCCATATACTGACTGTTACTTTCACCTTTTCACATATGTTATTAAATGATGTTATCTTGATATGTATTGATGTTATGATGTCTACAGGTTAATGTGTTATAGGTGTTGTCAGTTTTATTTCCTCCATATAAGTGCTTAAATACTAGGCTATATATATAGTATTTTCTATACTAGGATTAATTAGAAGAAATGACTATATAAAATGTCTTGATCAAATACAAAAATTTGAAATGGATTATTTCTTTGTTATTTTTTGATCTATTCAGAAATACATACTAGTATTCTTTATTATTAACATTTTAACTTTATACTTCTATGACTTTAGACATTAATATTTCTCATATTAATACTTTATATTGTTTTCCTTTTAGCATGACATGAGTCTGCTCAGAATAGTTTTAATTAATAATATTGTTTGAAATTAAGAAGCAGTAGCAACTTTATTTATGTATGTATGTATTTATTTATTTATTTCCAGTTTGATTACTGAGGAGGTCCACTGGGCCCTGGGGACCCATTTTCAGTGGAGGTCCGGGGAGAAAAGCTCCAAAAATACAAATTACAAATTACAAAATATGAAAAAATATAAGTGATACATTGAGGTGACCAGTTTGTACAATAGGAACATTCATTATTACAAAATAGTCAAATACAACTTCACTAAGGTTATTCTAAAAAGGTTATACAATTATAAAGCTGTTCTTATAGAGTAATTTGAGAAAATGCATTATATAAGCACATAAGCACATTCTAAAAAGGCTATACACTTATAAAGCTATTCTTATAGAGTAATTTGAGAAAATGCATTATATAAGCACATAGAGAAGAGAGTTAAGAAAATCTATTTACAGTATTTACACAAGGGGGTTCAAAGATAAATAATTGTAGGACATTTTGAGAGCAAGGGTACATTCCATGTGGGATATCAATGTGTTCTTGGATAATTTTTAGGTGGGGTAGACTGTATGTACTGCCTCACCTTTTTACATTCTAGGTAGGATATCGGTGTATTATTGTATAGTTTTAGGTAGGGTGAAGACTGGAGCATTTCCACTTAGTGGACAGATGTATGAAAAGCTGAGTTTTGAAATTTTCAGAGTTTGATATTGTTCTTAAAGAGGAAGGGAGAGAGTTCCAAGTCTTGCCAATAGTGAAGGAGAAGAGAAGTTGGCCAGCTGTAATTTTAGGTTTATTGATAGCAATCAGGTTTTGATGTTCGGATCTGAGAGTTCTATTGGGGATGTAGGGTGGAAGGATGTTAGCTAGGACAGGACAGTTAGATGGCTGAAATATAAGTTTGTGCGCTGTGGTGAGCTGCAGATAGTTTAGGTAGTTTGGTAGTTCTAGCCAATTTAGGGATTGAAGGGAAAGGCAATGATGGGTGGAATTTCTACAGTTGGAGGCAAATTTAGAGATTTTATTGTAGAAGCTTTCTAGTTTGGAGGCGATAGAGGATGACAAGTTGGTTAGGAGAGGAGCTCAATATAATAATGAGGGCAAAAGGTAGGTAGTGGCCAAAATGTGCCTGGTGGAGTGAGAGAGAAAGCAATTATTCCTATATAGCATGCCTAGTTTTTGGTGGGTTTTCTTAATATTTTGTTGAATGTGTATGTCGAACTTTAGGAATTCATCGACTATAACACCGAGAAGTTTGGCAGAGAGAACAACTTCAATAGTGGAGTTGGAGTGACTAAGGACTTTGAAAGTGTCTTGGTCATAGAAGTAAGACTTTCTGGGGAAAAGAGGAGAATTTTGGATTTGTTAGCATTAAGGGAGAGGTGATTTCAGTGGTTGAGAAGGCAGCCTGGGTTTTGAGAAGCAGTTCAGTGATGTTTGAGGCAGAGCAGACTAAGGTTGAATCGTCTGCGTATTGAATAATTTTGGTATCGGGGATAGCAGTGTGAAAGTTATTAATAAAAATATTAAAAAGTATATCAAAGGATGGATCCCTGTGGTACACCTGTTGGGGTAGGTAGGAAAGAGGAGATGAAGGTTTTCCATTTGACTGCCTGAGACCTATCTGATAAGTAGCTAGAGAATCAGGATAGAGAGTTAGATGAGGGATGCAGGTTTGATAGATGAAGGAGAAGGTGGTAATGGGCAACAGTATCAAAAGCATTTGAGAGATCAAGCAAAACAGTAGAGAAAAGGTGACCTGAATCTCGGGCTTGATTGATAGTTTCTAAGAATGAAAGTAGAGCAGTAGTGGTGCTATGGCCAGAGCAAAAGTCATGTTGAGTTGGTGTAAGAAGATGGTTTTAGGTTAGAAAAGGCATAGGTTGGAAGTGGATACACTTTTCTAAGATTTTAGAGATTGGTGAGAGTAGAGCAATAGGGCAAAAACTTGTGATGCTGGTGTTCTTGCCTCCTTTGTGAAGAGGAAAGATGTAAGCTGAATGCCATAGTTTGGGGATGTAAGATTCATTAATAGATCTATTAATAATGATGCTGATTGGGAGTGCTATCCCATCTGTGGCACATTTTAGGAAAGTGGAGGGAATATTGTCAGAGGCATTAGAGCAGGGTTTAAGTTTAGACAGAAGTCGTTTTATAAAGTTAGTTGAGACAGGTTTGAGCTTGAACCTGAGGGGAGGGTTATTGGAGGATTTGGAGGGGGAAAATAGGGGAACAGATGGGTTATTGCTAGGGAAGGTCTTGGTTAGGTCAGATATTGTTTGTATGAAGAAAGAGGTAAATTCTGAGCATAGTTCTAGGTCAGATTTACTTGAGTCAGGGCAGGGATTATTTGTGGAGCTGGGATTAAGGAGAGAGTTTATTGAATTCCAGAATTTCTTGGGGTTGTTGTTATTATTAGACTGGAGGTTGGTGTAATAGGATTTTTTGTCCTTGGTAATTTGTTGTTTTACTTGGTTACGTAGTTGCTTATATTGGAGCAAGGTGTTGGGCAATGTATTGTTTTGCAACAGCTTCCATAGTTTGTCCCTTTGATGCATAATTTGTTTAGTATGTTTAGATAACCAAGAAGCGGTATTTATTTTTACCCTTTTATTTCTGATAGGGGCAAGAGAGTTAAGTGTATCTAAGAAAACAGAGTTGAAGTGGTCGATAGCAGCATCAAGAGGGAGAGTTTTAAGGTATTGCCAGTTCATTTGTTTGAATAGGTTTGAGAAGGTTGTAGGGTTAAATTTACTAAGATTATGAGTTAGGATGTATTGGTGATGGTGAGGAGAAGAGTTGGTAGCGCGATGAATAAAGGCTGGGAGGTGGTCACTGATAGTGTCTGGAATTGTTCCAGAATTGGTGATTTTATATGGATTGGAGACTAGGATCCAGTCAATAGAGGATCCTGGAGGGTTAGTTTTGTTGGGTCAGGTTATATGGTGTATTGTTTGAGTGAAGTTGTAAAGGTTGATGGCTTGGGAAGGAGAGAGAGAGATAATTTTGTTCCAGTCAGTATTTACATCACCTAAGATATATGTTTCATAGTTAACTTTAGTCAATGCCCATTAGGAGAATGTCTTCGAGAGATATATAGGGCAATAATACAGATATTTTTGTGTCTATTTAGTTTCAGTAGTCCAGCTGTAAGTTCAGTATTTTTGAATTGAGGAACTGGAATTTTATTTATAGGTCGGTCGTTTCTAATAAAATGGTATCCAGGGGGAAGTATCTCTGAATCAGAGATATGGGGTTTAAGCCAAGTCTCAGAAATGGCTAAGATATCTGGTTGGTTATGGGTTAACCAAGCCTGGAAAAGGTGGACTTTGTTATTAAGACTTTGGGAGTTCAAGGTGAAGATTTTCAATGTGTTTGGGATGGGAGAAGATGGGGTTGGGTAATTATTGTTAGCAAAAAGAATGAGGCCAGTGTTGGGGTTAGCTTTTTGACATTGGGATGGAGTGGTTGGTGTGTGATTTGTATGATTATATCATCAGATCAGGAATTTTCATTCCATGATGGGAGGTTTGAATGTATATAAGTTTGAAATTTTGTAATCAGAAAATCCTTCTAAATAGCACAAGGGACATCTAAACGTATTTCATTGAGGGCAAAAGTAGTCATTATTCCTCTCTGTACTATGACCCAATTAGACAAATTATAGAGTGCAATGTCCCTTTTTGCATATGTACATGTATGTATGTGGCTAAACACATTTCACAGATGGAAACGCCCCAGCAGCTCCAAACTAAAATACTTACTGGTCAAAGACCCTCACTTGCAGCCCTATATCAATTTCCAATCAGTTATAGAATCTACAAGGAAATTTAAGACTTGGATTCCATTATGGAACCAATCCCCCTTGATCTCTTAGATCTCTGCAAGACAAACAGCTCCACAAACAAAAGCTCTAAGGATATGAATATACATCAACATATAAGCATGCTGGAAGACTGACTTATTACCTTTTATCCCATCTGTGGAATAAACTTCCCTCATTTGATAAACAGAGTGACACCCTCTCATCCACCAGGACTAAGCATTTTGGTTGTAAAGGTATCTGCAAATTCATTCCTGACCTAACTTGCTTCACCCTTCTAGAAGTAGGAAATGGTTCATGAGGTTGGTATCAGCAATTACCATGATTGTGTTCTACAATCCCATTTCCTAAAGTATGTTAGAGAAATATGGCAGTGGCTTATGCAAGTATAAATAAAATTAACTAGGATGGGTATGTATGTGGATGGAGTTGAGAATGTGTTGGAACTGCATGAAGAAACAGGAAATGGTGCAGAGGTTCTCCCACAATTGTTACAAAAATGTCATTTAGCTAATTTAGCTAATCTTCCACAATGTCTGCAGTAGTCAGATGTTGCCTAGAATGTTCATAGTGATTTTCAATGGCATAGGTAGGGTAGGGTGAATAGGGCAGCAGCCCTGAGTACAAACTTTTAGGGAATGCAATTGGCTGATCCTCATATCTATCTGTACTGCAGGTGCATTCTTGTATTATGAACAATAGAAAAAAAATCAGGTATTTTAATGGGGTCTATATCATGGAATCAAAATGGCAAAACATCGACCACCATTTCATCGACCCCCAAACTTCTGAAGTACACTTTATGTGAATGGCCAGATCACCGAATTTTATCCCTAGGGAAAAATCGGTTGGCCATTGCCATGAATTTGCCCCTTTCCCCACTGTCGTGCAATCTCGGAGTTGGTATAGTTAGGGAGTGTGGGGGGCACAGCCCCCCCCACATTGGGGGATGTGGGGAGCACAACCCCCACTTTGCAATGTTTGAAGTGGTGTGTCATGTTTGGTTGGCGTACCGATTTTTTATCCTAGGAAAAAACTCTGTGATCTGACCGTTCGCGTAACTTGTACTTTGGTATTTTAGGGTCGAGGAAATGGCAGTCGATGGTTTGCCATTTCAGTTTCATACTACAGACCTATTTTAGTGTGGTGTAATGCCGGTATGTCTTGTACTTTTCTGTTAGAATACTGAGCAACTGATGGATGTTTGTGTGTGTGTGTGTGTGTGTGTGTGTGTGTGTGTGTGTGTGTGTGTGTGTGTGTGTGTGTGTGTGTGTGTCCACCAAGAGAGGCTGTCCATCTACAAATTTATTCAGACCAATCTTTAAAACCCTTGTTTCCACTATTCTAAAGATGTGACCTGGATGAACCCATAAAATGCTTCAATCTGTTTTAAAAAGGATTACTACTGATGGCCAATATTTAAAAGAAATGGTGAAGAATAAGTTCTGAGGGAAGACTTTTATACTGCTTAATGTAAGAGATATCAAATCTGTCAAAAAAGGTAGTTTAATTGCTTTCAAAATTATACCATTAAGCATAACTATTGAATTAGGTGATATCCACCCCATATTTTTAGAATACATTGTGGCTTAAGTATATTTCCATGGAGAATCTAGCCAGTGTTGAGGCATATGTATACATGTAAAGTCTCTATTTTCCACAAAATAAAAGTAATGTTAAACTACAATCCTACCTTTATTCAGATACCCCCCCCAAACAATTATTTACTCCATTTTGCTACCAAAGAAGGAAAGGCAGAAAGAAATGATATACTGAATATATATAAACATCTTTGGTATGAAAAAAAATCGTAATCATCATTAATCTTTGCTCAATCAAATGAACAAATGAAACCATTTTTGCTTTCATCCCTAGGTTTGGCTTCAGAATTAAATACCAAAGGCTCAAGAAGACTAGTGGATTAGGAGGTCTCTAAACAATATATTACGAATTGGTGTCAACTGATATGAAGCTTTAGATTTAAGATTATTTGAAAGGGGGAAAACAAAAGATATTGATAAGATTTTTATTATTAAAACAATGGCTTTTCAACCTGGAAAAGGAAGACATTGCTTGTTACAGAAACAATATTAATACAAAGATGTTTCAAATGGCTGAATGCCTCATCTGGTCACTCCACATCATTAGTTTAAAGAAATGAACTTTTGCAGTTTAATGTTTTTAGCTTGGTATAAAATTGATATTACTGATGTGTGAAGGTGTTCTGATTATAATGACAGTAAAGCAAAGAGAAGTAAAAGAAAATGCAAAACTGGAAGAACAAATGTATTATAATATTGATTGTGATGTTGTGGCAATGAGGAGGAAGAGTCATTATGGCTTAATACTATGGACAGGGAAATTCTTGGAATGTATTTTGCTCAAGATGAAACAATTGTCATGTTTCCTAGTTGGATATACTAACAGGATTGATGTCCATAAAGTGTCTGACTCAGGTTTTCTTCCTGCCCAGTATATACAGGATTTAATCAGCAGTAGAGACATTTTGGCAATTAATACATATTGATCATTAGTTAGTAACTTTAAAAGATAAACAAGTAGGAAAAATCAACGATTGAATGGAGTACTTGAGGCCAAATCTTTAAAAGGGTGTTAAAAAAATTAAGATGACACTCTGAGTTGGGTTCACCATTGGGAATTGAAAGAGCATACCAGTTGTCCTTTATGATGATTGAAATTAAGATAAACACTAAATAATTCTTGTACAACTTGAGTTTTGGTATGAGAACTAGAAAGTCTAGTGGGAACTGTGAGGGCACGTGTCAAAGAATTGTGAAGTAGAATGCTGATCAATAGTTCTAGACCATGATTTTTCTGAGGTCACATTTTTTTAGTGGTCTTGAGTGTATTTTTTCAGAAGATATGCAGTTATTTACAAATGTGATTAGGGTGATGGCCTTTATACTGATCATGATATTGAGGAAACAAAGCACTTCAGCCTTGCTAAGATAGTTGATAACATGAGTCCTGAGGATGTGGAATATGAGTGGAAAAACATAGCAATTAAGAAAGAAAGAAAAGGAAATATATCCATGTATAGAATGGGGAGAAAATTATGATGCACAGAAAGGCACTATTTATCTATTTGAAGGAATAACCATTTTATGTATTACAAGCTTTGAAGATGTTTGTTGGATATTTTAATATGTTTTACTGAACCATTGATGAGTCTCTTGCATTGGACCATTGGACATATTTATATATATATATATATATATATATATATATACATGTATATGTGTGTAGTGGTATGTATCTGTGTATATCTATGTATTGTATATATATATATATATATATATATATATATATACACACACACACACACACACACACACACACACACACACACACACACACACACATACAGATACACACACACACATATATTATATATTATAAATCATATAACAGAGAATATGCACCAAGGTAAAAAACACTTAAACTAATAAAAAAACCTTGGGATTCATACCACAAAACCACCAGGAAAAACAGAGAAGCTTGTAAACTGTAAAACATGGGCAAAAACTAAAAATGAATACAGGCAATGAGATTATATATTAAGCACTTTTGTCCCATGTTTTATTTAAATGGAACTTCTTCAGAATGGATAATAATCAATACAATCAACCTTAAATATACAAAAGCCCACAAATCCGTTCAAAAAAGCCAATGACAATGATATCACTAAATAAAAACATAACCAGGCACCTCTATAATGAGAAATTGCATTATCATTAAAAGACATTTGTAAAAGACTAGTCTTAAACATAAAAAAATACATTGTATATGAAAAAATATTTAATATATATATATATATATATATATATATATATATATATATATATATATGTATATATATATCTTCCAAAATAGTGAAGATTAAAACCAAATGTGTATTTTAAATGTTCATATTAACCTTGACCTAAGAAGGCATTTTATATTAATACGTTCATTAATACCAGGAAATTGATCAGCCCTTAACCGAATGTGCCATTTTAATTCTTTGCCTTCAAGAAAAGCAATGAACAAAAGTGGAACAAAGTCCCAAAATAGGGACAATTTTTAAATATTGCTCTTACAAACTTAGAACATTGAGAAAATAACAGCTTTTACATTAGCATGAATTTTCTGAAAGATATGAAGTCTGAGACTCAAATGTCTGTCATTATTTTATAACTTCAATCTTTAATGATTTACTACTAATTTGCCAGAAAGCCACAGCTGTGTGGAAAACAGACCAAAAATATGAGGCTAAAATCTGTACATTCTGTGAAAATCTGTACAGTTGAGAGGTATGGTAACCTCTTTTTTATAACATGTCCTTGAAGACAATCATTTCTCTTACAAATACATACTGTTCATAAATCAAACCAAACTATATTTTTGCTTGTATGGATGATTACTATTAAAAACAAATATGAATTAGAAAACATGGATGTAAGATAAACAGAGGAGTCAAATCTATTAGACATACTTTGAATATTTTTATATAACTTAACATTAAAAAACATACTGTTAACATTCACCTTGTAATTACATTTCAAAATTTCAGAAGAGGTGTTAATATATACCATACATTTATTAAAAAGGTGATGTTCTCCATTCCATAATAAAAATATATCATCCAAAATCTTGAATAGAATTTTACATTATGGAAAAGTTCGGACTTAAACATGAAATTGATCTCCCCAATACCACATAACAATATTTGTATAAATAGGAGTTGAAGCTGAATCAATAGTAACACCTCTTACCTGTCTATATGATTCATTTGCAATGCTTCTGGTTACTGGTCCGTTAAGTAGATCTGTTCCAATTGCATTTATTGGTTTTGAAGATGTGTTAGTACAAGACTGACAACAATGGAGTGAAGAACATTTTCTTTTTCCCCACTGCTAAATGGTATATTAAACCAGGGGAGGTGTGTGGTGCTTGTAAATAGGAACATTGTTCTGTGTGTATTGTTTGTGTTAATTCATTTTTAAAGGTTAGGAAGGATTAGACAGATTGTGGTTAATGTATTGGGAATTCAAATTAATATAAGTCAAATTTCCAACATAAACTCAGTTGATCACCATCAACTTGAGGACAAGAAAGGAACTTGTGTTATTAAAAAAAAAGAGTATTGACACATTAACACCTACCAGCCATCAGTTAACAAGATGTTATATTCCTGACAGCCAACAAGCTGGATAGCAACTGCCTTAACCTGAGAATGAAAAGAAAAATTAAAGGTAAGATCATCTCTCCAACTGAAAAAAGGCTTTCTTTTGGTGAGCTGAAGTCATTCACTCACCTTTGTTTACTTAGTTAGGGCACCAAATACCACAAATTTACAAAAGAACACTATTCTGGTAAGTGATCTGACTTTCAAATTATGTCGGCTTGAATGGGATAAGGAATCCCACATAACGAAAGCTGATGTTTTTTCTGTCACACAAGCATTATCAGCAGTATCAACATTAAGGAATTAATAAGTTCTTTATTTGCAAATGGCAGCCTAATATTTTCATGCATACACTCAAATCCAAGTGTCTTGCAGCTTGCATTAAATGTTCTACTCTCTGTTCATCGGATGTTTTGTCATTGTGCTAGATATTCCATGTATCACTATCTTCTGCACAAGTCATGGTGTATGTTATTCTTTTCATCATTCACTACCTGACTGGCAGCCACAATGCACGGGATGCATTTTCATTATGTAGTACACTGGTGTCTCTCTGCAGAGTATACCTTTTATATGTAAATCCATTGGAATTATTTGTATTATATTATGTTAATTGGCTTTATGCATGGTATACACATGTCATTCTGCAATCTGCTTTGCTGCATTTGCAAGTAATAGCATTTTGGCATTAGGACTGTGTTTAACATTTGACTTCTTAATGATTACTAGGCTGAAATAACATTCATGGATTTCACTGCCACAAATCTCACTCTGAGCAGCTCATACTCCAGCTGTTAAAAACAGAAAAGTTATGATAGGTTTTTGAAACTTCCATAGTTTATACCAGCTTGTGAATCATGGACAGTAAAGGAAGAAGACAAAAGATGGAATAATACAAAGGGTCCACCATTGTGGGACAGGGGATTTGGATAGAGAGTACTGTAGGCAGAGATAATAGAAGATATAGGAAAGGTAAACAATAGTAAAAGAATCTGCAGCAGCCAATTCAGCCAGAGAAGGGCAGGTTAACTTTTAAAGACCTGGAGTAGATATCATCAGATAGTAGCATTTTATGTAAATAATTAGAAAAGTATCATTGAGGTATAGTCATGCTACACTGAACAAAAGTTTACATATTTCATCAAAAGTCCCATCATATACATTAGACAAAGTCCTCTATTACTTTGTTAGGGTAAATTTAAATTCTCAGGAGGATGCATTTGTTTTCATTTTCAGGTAATAACTATCCATGCTTCAGTTAATAGCCTTCAACAGGTAGAGCTAGTGGCAGGGAGAATTGTCTGGGACAAAAACCACAAACATAATAACAGTCTCTGCAAATTCCTCTTCAAATTCCAAACAGACCAAAACAGAAAAATAGCTACAAAAACTCTTTGAGCCAGTGATGGCAAATCTTGGACACGTGTCAAAAGTGACACACCACTACGTTCTGCATGACACCAACACCCAAGTTACCAAAGGAACTGCTTTTGCATTCATTGCTCATGTGAAGCGCACTGAATTATTTTGTGCCAGGAGCCAGTTCAACAACACTGCTGCAGAGGTAAGGAAGTTATTAACCTCAAAGACTACTTCAGTATACTATTTTGATAGAGTCTGCAAAAGGCAGTGCTGACATTGTTTTCTCTTTGTGGTTACACTCCTGCAAAAGGCAAGTAGTCTGCATTTCTAAGTGTGTGGTGTTTTAAATTCCTCTTAACTGTCCCTCTTAATCCCTCCTAAAACTAGCCACTTTTTGCACTTAATAAACTTATTTTACTTCAGAAAATGTATATTAATTCACATTCATTTTTTTCTGTCAGTGTCTCAAATTAATAGTGCTAGTAGTTTAAACTGTCCATGTCTCTTATTATAAGATTTGTTCCTGATTTTGTTGAGATTTATCCCTGATGTATTGAGAGCTATGCTATTTTATTTATTTATTTTATTTATTTATTTATTTATTTTTGTTGGGGGGGGGCACACCAACAGAGTCAAGTTAGGCATTTTCTGTATTTTTGACATGACAAAACCAAAAGGTTCGCCGTCACTGTTTGAGCTTTGGACACAACAAAACTATGAAACCAGTCAGCTGTGCAATACTCAGAACTTCAAAGACAAGTTTTTGGGTAGACACCCAGTGATGTCATTAAGTACCTTAAAGATATGAGAACGAAGTCTGACATAGTCTATCTCCAAGCACATTTTGAGCTGATACCTCTTCAATGACAGTATTTTATCATTACGGGTGTAACTTCCATTAATTCTTCAGTGTTTGGGCAATCACTTGCCACAATGGTGTTCTTTACTATGACAAATGAGTAGCCTTCCATTAAATAAAGAATGAACAGCATGAAAGTGCCTGCTAGTAACTTGTTTTATGCCTAAAGGGTGTGAATAGCTATATACATCTTTGACAGGTACCACAAAACAAGGAGACCACAGAGGACATCTGTTGTCCAACCCCAATAGAACTGGTTGGCTCACAATATACTGCCCACAGAGAATTTATAAGAGATAGGGAATACAGTTACTTCAAGAACCTTAACTAAATAAATAGGACAAAGACAGTCTGTTCAGTGCTTTTTCAGCATCAAAACCTGCTAAGAATATTGAGACAGCTTTTGCCTTTACCCATCAGCCTCACCATCCTCACATCAGAGTCTCAAGGTTCTCTCTTTGAACAAAAGGAGATTGATCCCAATTTATCAAAAATGGAACTAATGGAGACACTCCATCAGTCGCAATCTTTATGTTTCTCTGAAAGAGATTTCTCTGGAACTAGTTTCCCATCCATGTGAAGCAAAGTTCTTCCCTAACCCAAGTAAATAATTGCTTGACCAGCCATGTCTAATTTTTTAGACACCCCTTAAAATAATCTGAGGTATAAAAACTTGTCAGGCATGTTTTTGAAGTATGGCCATTCTTAAAAATGGCCCCCTGAGGTTGTTAATCTAATAAACACCTATGGACTTATATTATAACAAGCATTCAACAATGAAATAAGGTGGATGATCACCAGATCCTTGTTCTAGGAAGCAATGAGATAAATAACATTCCATAGTCATCATGGGTATTACATGTCCTCAAAGGTTACATACAGCCAGTAATTCAGCTGTCATCCTACTGGGTAAGACTTTGTATTCTTCTAAAGACAAACCACCTGGACCCACCACTCTATTCAGTGAAGGTCTATAGCTTCTGCAATTTCTACAGGTAAAAAGATGTATGCTAAATATCTCATTATGGTCAGGGTAAAGACTATCCCTAGGATTCAGCAAGCAGCCATGCAGGAATAAGTTATTCCTGCACAGCACGGACTGCTCCTGCACAGCATGGCAGCACGCCTTGCATATACATGAAGGCGTGCTGCCTGTGCTGTTAAACTAACACAGAGTCATGTACGAGTGCAGGGGGGGGGTCTGTCTGAGAGCAGAGTTCTCACAATACACACACCCCTGTACTCCAGAATTGCCTTTTGGCAATTAAAATGAGCAAGAATGCTCATAATACCCCAACACATCAGGATTTAAACATACCTCTCAACTGTACAGATTTTCCAGAATGTCCACAGTTTTGTCTCATATTTTTGGTGTGTTCCTCCTAAAATCTCTACCTTTCTGGAAAATAGCTCAGGATTTAAGTCATTAAATAAAATGACAACATTTCAGTTTAAAAGACTCCAAATCATTCAGAAAATCCATGCAAATGCAAGACCTATCATCAACTATCTTAAGTTTGTAAGAGCAATATTCAAAATCTGTCCCTCTATTTGTCCCCCCCCCCCATCATTTTAGGGTTTGTCCAGAGCTTTTGCTCCAAGAGGTTGAGAGGTATGCCCAACATGAAGCAGAAAGCTGATAAAATAACAGGTTTAGCATTGGCAGGGATATTTTGAAGGGTCTAGATAAAATAACACAACAAAACTTTTTTTTTTTATAAATGCGATAAAGTTTAAGCGTAGCCCATGCCCATTGCTTAGCTATGCTTAGTCCACCTTAAACAGCACAAGAAGTTAAATAGCAAGAGACATCAAACATAAGCAGTATTGCAATAGTGTAGTGGTTACAGTGTACACTTTACAAGCAGCCATTCCCAAGTTGATCCCCACTATAACCAATTCACATTTTAAATGTGACAGCAGTGCATAAACAATTTTTTTTGTATTACCTACTAAATAACATATATTTGTCAACTGGAGTACTGCATTAGGTCCAGATGTGAGGTGTCAGTGTAATAAAGTGGTGAAATCCCCATATAAACACAAGTGCCCCGTACAGTATAGTCACACATGAATAAATGTAATGAAAGCACATTGGGGGATGTCAGGGACAGTAAACAAATTTATAACATGTACAAAAATGCACAGACTGGCTGAAGATTAAATCCTTTTGCTTTCAATAAAATAAAACTGATGTAAAATAACACACAAATAAATCAATAAACAGTGAGGTAAGCGCTTTTGTTTGGCGGTTGACAAACTTTTTCATACAAGTAATTGTAATTTCCTGTTGGATAAATAGTCAAATTTGATGATGTAATACAATGTATTTCCTTTAAACCTTAAAGAAACATTGTATCCTGTAAATGGAAACATTGTATCTTTGAAAGCTGTACTAGTGAACACTGTCAAATCACTGTAACCACATCAATTTTTCGATATGCCCAACCTATGAAGCGTTCCTAAAACATTTACATTTGAAACCATTAAATTTTATGTACATGTTGAGTATTATATAATGTGTGTATGTATATATATATACATATATATATATATATATATATATATATATATATATATATGTATATATATATATATATATATATATATATAGATATATATATATATATAGATATATATATATATTTCCAAGGATTAAAAAACAAGACTGAAAATATGTTCAAAAAACCTTAGTAAGCAAACCACAACAAACCAAAACATGAAAAAATATTGCCCAACACATACTCATACGTTGAACTAAATTCAATTGTATAAGTATCTCTAATATTACCCTTTTTTTTACACAATAAAAAACAATAGTTTACCAGATCATTCCTATTTGAATTTTGATACTAGGAATTGTAAATAATGCATACTATAACCTACACATGGAGAACAGACCTAAAGTGTAACTTACATAATAAAAAGCCACCCATATTAAATAAGGTGTGGTTATTATTTGTTAATGTGTGCAATGTAAGAATATTAGTTGTTAATTTATTAAAACCTCGTGTCTTGCGTTATAATCGGTTGATAACCTATATAAAATGTTAAATGCATTTAACATTGATTGAAAGTGTGTGAGGAAATTTCTATAAAGTGCAACATGCATAATAAACTACTATAACATTAATAATTGATGAATATAAAATCTAATTGTTCCTTAAAATTAATAATAAATATATAATAAATATTAATAAAATATTAATAATATTAAATGTTAAATAATAATCAATTATAGTGATAACATTTTAATTTAAGTAAAAAAATTATAGTGATAACATTTTAATTTAAGTAAAAAAAGTGATAACATTTTAATTTAAGTAAAAAAATATATATGTATACCTAATTAGACCTAAGAAAGTGCTATAACTTAGAAACATATTATCTTTCTAGAGTTTTTAACTTTAAAATGCTAGCAATTGAAATTGCATTATTTAATCCGGGCCAATTGTGTAAAAAATGAATCTACAAAAAATGTACAAAAAATGAACATTGTGTACTCTATTATAGATCTTAAAATTTTTGCTCGAAAATTAAATTTATGTCTTTTATTCCAAAATACTAAACAAGTAATGAAGCCGTTTTATATCTCTAGTTCTTACAACCCCCCACTGCACCCGACTTTGGCAATTTTTGAAAAATTGTGCGAATTAGATTTTCGTGCTCTTGATTCTTCAGGAATAAAAAATAAAAAAATACAATTTAACTAAACAAGAGAATGAGACTTTAAAACATTAATGGAAGCAAAAAGTGTTATACTTATGAAGCCAGATAAAGGTGGGGGTATGACTATATTTAACATTGAAGACTACAACACTAAAATGGAAACCATATTAAATGGTAATACATACACAAGGAGCTCCATTAATGAACTAAATGGAGCATACAGATGTATTAGGGGTATTTTGTATGACTTGTTCATTGAAGGGGATATTGACATCGACAAATTTAATTTTATGAATGTTAGTTATCCAAGGACTCCAACTATGTTCAGAGTCCCAAAAGTGCATAAAAATTTAAACACACCCCCTTTTAGACCTATTGTGGATGCACAGGGTTCGATTACTAACCCAATCGCAAAATTTATTGATAACAAATTTAAACTATTTATACAGGCAGAGAAACATCTATTAAAAGATTCTTGGGACTTTTTGTCCACAATAGGGTCTACAATATATAATGAAAATGATATTTTTCTCACCATAGATATCAAAGATTTATGAAGCCAGATAAAGGTGGGGGTATGACTATATTTAACATTGAAGACTACAACACTAAAATGGAAACCATATTAAATGGTAATGCATACACAAGGAGCTCCATTAATGAACTAAATGGAGCATACAGACGTATTAGGGGTATTTTGTATGACTTGTTCATTGAAGGGGATATTGACATTGACAAATTTAATTTTATGAATGTTAGTTATCCAAGGACTCCAACTATGTTCAGAGTCCCAAAAGTGCATAAAAATTTAAACACACCCCCTTTTAGACCTATTGTGGATGCACAGGGTTCGATTACTAACCCAATCGCAAAATTTATTGATAACTAATTAAAACTATTTATACAGGCAAAGAAACATCTATTAAAAGATTCTTGGGACTTTTTGTCCACAATAGGGTCTACAATATATAATGAAAATGATATTTTTCTAACCATAGATATCAAAGATTTGTATTTTGTTATTCCACATCAGCAGGGAATGGCCTGGGTGAATTCATATTTGATGGAAAAGGGATTAACTCAAAATAGTATCAATTTATATGATCAATTATTAGATATTATTTTAAAGAATAATTTTATACTTTTCAATAGCAATGTATATTTACAAAAAGAAGGTGTAGCTATGGGGTCTCCATGTGGAGGCCTCTACGCAAACATGGTAATTTGTGTATGGGAGGAAAAATATATTTTTAATTCACCATTTTACAGTCATTGTAAAACCTATTTGCATTTTTTAGATGATATATTTAATTTACGGAATGGAAATGAAAAAAGAATTGATGAATTTTTAAACTATATTAATGTAACTACTTCATTTTTAAAATTTACAGCTATAAAAAATAAAAATTCAATAGCTTATTTGGATGTATTATTGGAAAAAGATTACGATAACAAGAAATACACATCAAAAATATTTCAAAACAAACTTACGGCAATAGTTTTTTTACATTTTGACAGTTGCCATCCCTATACCCAAAAAAAAGCTGTTTTAAAAGGTCAATTCGTTAGAGCAGCAAGAATGGTTAGTAATAGGGATGACTTTATATCTGAATGTTTGAACTTAAGTGAGATCTTCAGAAATAGAGGGTACCCTAATAAATTGATAAATAATGTAATGGTAGAAGTAATAACAGAACCTGATAACCTACATTTTAACCCTCTTTTAAATCAAATACTTATTACAACTACAGATTTAACAGAGGCAAATATTTTGGGAGAAAACGAATTACAACTGAACACCTCGAGTTCAGACAATCTGTTGCACAATTTTACAGACTTACGAGTAACTAATGATGTAAAAAGTTTCACTAGAAGTTCTATTACTACTTTTAATACTGATAGTGCTTCTATTCGTGATATTCTTATGAAAAATTGGCAACTTTTAACAGATGAACCATCATTACATTACCTTTTTGATTACAATCCACCAATAGTGTACAAAAAGGGTAAAAACTTGAAAAAGTGTTTGGAAAACACACAAGTCACTAAACATGGGAAAATGTACAAATGTGGTAGGTGCAAATATTGCTGTTATGTGTTGGAAACTACTAACATAATAATCAATGGTGTGAATATTAGAATAAAGGAAAAAGCTAGTTGCACTAGTGAAAGGATAGTATAGTGTGCTTTATGTTGTGCCTGTACGGGGTTTTACATAGGTAAAACTGAAAGGAAATTAAAAGACTGTATGGGCAAACACATAAGAGCTATACTTGACTGTAAAGAAACCAATGCTTTAGCGAAACATATTAATACACATACATCTCATTCTTTTAAATTTATTGTTCTAGATGCTATAAATTTGGATGCTAGGGGAGGTGCATGGCAACCATTATTAGAAGAATTAGAATTACAATTGCAAATAAAATTAAATGCGCACAATTGCCCCAGATTAAATAATGCAATTTCAATTGCTAGCATTTTAAAGTTAAAAACTCTAGAAAGATAATATGTTTCTAAGTTAGAGCACTTTCTCAGGTCTAATTAGGTATACATATATATTTTTTTTACTTAAATTAAAATGTTATCACTATAATTGATTATTATTTAGCATTTAATGTTTATTATTTTATTAATATTTATTATATATTTATTATTAATTTTAAGGAACAATTTGATTTTATGTTCATCAATTATTAATGTTATAGTAGTTTATTATGAACGTTGCACTTTATAGAAATTTCCTCACACACTCTCAATGTTAAATACATTTAACATTTTATATAGGTTATCAACCGATTATAATGCAAGACATGAGGTTTTAATAAATTAACAACTAATATTCTTACATTGCACACATTAACAAATAATAACCACACCTTATTTAATACGGGTGGCTTTTTATTATGTAAGTTACACTTTAGGTCTGTTCTCCATGTGTAGGTTATAGTATGCATTATTTACAATTCCTAGTATCAAAATTCAAATAGGAATGATCTGGTAAACTATTGTTTTTTATTGTGTAAAAAAAGGGTAATATTATTGATACTTATATGATTGAATTTAGTTCAACGTATGAGTATGTGTTGGGCAATATTTTTTCATGTTTTGGTTTGTTGTGGTTTGCTTACTATGGTTTCTTGAACATATTTTCAGTTTTGTTTTTTAAACCTTGGAAATATATATATATATATATATATATATATATATATATATATAGATAGATATATAGATACATTATATAATACTCAACATGTACATAAAATTTAATGGTTTCAAATGTAAATGTTTTAGGAACACTTCATAGGTTGTGCATATCGAAAAATTGATGTGGTTACAGTGATTTGACAGTATTCACTAGTACAGCTTTCAAAGATACATTGTTTCCATTTACAGGATACAATGTTTCTTTAAGGTTTAAAGGAAATACATTGTATTACATCATCGAATTTGACTATTTATCCAACAGGAAATGATGATTACTTGTTTAATAAGGTTTGGCAACCGCCAAACAAAAGCACTTACCTCACTGTTTATTGATTTATTTGTGTGTTATTTTACATCAGTTTTATTTTATTGGATGTAAAAGGATTTAATCTTCAGCCAGTCTGTGCATTTTTGTACTTAGTTTTTTCGGGATTCATCAGTGCTCTTATTGTCTTAAATTTATAACATGTAATGAATGATGAATCAATGCCATAGAGCAAATAGTCTAGAAAATGAAAAATAAGCAATGCTAAGCATTGCACAGCTCTGCTTACCAAGTATAAGCATTGTGTAAATATGACTGCTAAGCAATGAGTAGCCCATTTAAATGGATTTGCCCATTGGTAAGCAGCACTGCCCCTTTAAGCAATGCCAACCTTAGCTAAGCAGGTTTTCCTGTAGCTTAGCTTAGCTCAGCATATTCAAAACCATCCAATCATGGCAAAGAGTGAGAAATTGGCTACATTTAAACCTCATAGGCAGGAATACAGCTCATAACTGGTTGCAGCTTCCCACTCTAGGCAACATGGCTGGAGTCAGAGAGGGATTGCACTTCCGGGCACAGCGCTGGGGCATCCAGGAGTCCAAGGACTCCTGGTAAAAAACCATGATGAGGCACTGCTGCAGTTCCAGTACCAAGGCTCCCAATACAAAGCAGAAGCCTGGGACCATCTCGCCCGTGACATCACCAGTGCCACTGGTATCCCTCGGATCAAGGCAGAGGGGTGATGTCCCAGCCATGTGTAAGTACTCGTACCACTAACTGTTTAATAATGTCCAGCGTGTTTATATGATGGATAGGTATGGCTAAATATTTCTCTATTTCTCTTACAGCTGCAGCTGAGTGGGCTGTGAATCAGGAAGCCCATGTGAGTAGGCTGCAAAGGCTGTGTCACAAGGCTGGTGAGTAACAATGCTGCTTGTAGTAGTCATACCAAATAAATATAAAAGTAGTAGAAA